>NW_005842931.1:250227-255340 GCF_000455745.1 Alligator sinensis
GTGGGTGTGGGGGGGGTTTGCAATATATATCTATAGATATATTTATAGATATATATAGATATAACTGTACCTCTAGCAAGCCAGCAAGTGAACACTGTGGTTCACTTGACAGACCAAAGCACACTTTGACATTTAAATTATTTCAGTCCCATTACAAAGTTTGCACTGCACACCTACGCACCCATAAGCCTGCACACCTATCCCCATTCCAGTGCTTTCACTTGTCGTCCTATTCGTCATCCTCATCATCCTCATCACTGTATTCATCATTGTCCTCATTCTCTTTTTCCACAAAGACCTACAAAAGGACCACAGAGACTTGACCTGGCTAATAGCACACCGTGCTCTCCCAGTGAAGGTGTGGAGACACAGAGAGGGATGAAGGACTGACCCAACCATCCCAGGAAAACCAGCCAAGATGATAGAGAGACCATTGACCACCTCCTATGGCTCTGCCCCTATGCCAAGGGAGTGTGGAAAAAGGTAAGCCGGCTCCTTGAAATGATGGCAGGAGTCAGGCTGATGACAAGGGAGGCAGCACTGTATGGACACCTGACTAAAAAGCAGGGGTCCCTAACAGCTCATTTTGACCAGTTTGAGAAAACTGGAAAATTGGGAAGTTAGATCAGCTTCGACACTACCCTGAATTGCACCACCACTTGGGCAGCATGAGGGGGACTCACAACAACTGCTCCCAACCACACAAGGGTGGGATAACTCAGAATTAGGCCCACATGGGGCAGAGTCTGGATTGCCCCCATGCTCCAAAGAAGCAGCTGTCTTCTCCTTTAAGAAGTGGGTCCCAAACACACGTGGAAGACCAGGACAGAAAGGAATGAACAAGGTGCAAAGCATGTCTGAAAAACCAAAGCCAGGACAATTCTAGCACCTCCATCTCTCCCTCCATTGCATGGCTAGAAGGCAGAGGGAGGGATATAACCCTCCCCTTAGCTGACACAGAGGAACAAGTGAAGCTGATCTATTTATGGGCTGCCTATACATGGGGGAGTGGTTGGGGAGAGAAGTTGCATAATAAACCTTGATGTTGCCCCACTCTCCCTGCTCACAAGGGTCTGTGGGTTGCAGAGACCTGGACCCTCAGCGTCATTCTCCAGCTCCTCCATGGCACAAGATTATTTACCATCACAGGCTGTCACGGGGCAGCAGGCACCAGGAAATAACACGACACGACTAGCGTTCAGCAATTGGCTGGTGCGCTGGGGGCTGACGGGCTGGAAATTCCCAGCCAGGGCTGCTTGAGTGATGCAAACCCTCATGCTTGTGCCTGGGCGGCTGAGGGGGGAGAAAAGAGACTACTAATATTCTCACAGCAGAAGCTGGTGACCCACCAACCTCTGCAGCACCACTGAGGGCAGAAACACCTGACAGCAACAACACTGAGCCAACACCTGAATGAGTCACAGAAATGTAGGGCTGGAAGGTACCTCAAGGTCATCTAGTTTGACTCCCTTGCTCAAGGGAGGATCATCCCTGATTAAGCCATCCAAACCACATGTTTGTACAACCTGATCTTGAAAACTTTAGGACTTGTATCGCTAACCCCAGATTGGGGTTCTATTGAGCTCAGTACTATCCAGTGACATAGTGAGTGAGAGACTCTCTCTGCCCTGAAAAAGCAGGGTGGTGCCCTGCTCAGGGCTGGCTTAGGAAGTGGGAGAGCTGAGGTCCATTATCTCTGCCACAGACTTCCTGCATGGCCTTAGGCAAATTCTTTAGATTCACATCCTCAAAGAGGCTTGGCCAACAGGATACTGGCTAGTCTGGGATGTGGTGCTTTGTTTTCCTGGCGGAGCTGTTCTTCTTTGCATAAATCATTCAATATTCATTGGAGGAGGGATTCATGCTTTGTCTCTGGGGGGTACTGACTGCTGGCTTTTCTCTCTGGCCCAAGGCAGACGTAATGGTCCATACAATACGGTGCAGCTCCATCTAGGGAAACAGAAAGAGCCACTCTGGAGCCAGCAATAACCCAGTGATTAGAGCACTCATCTGGGATGTGGGTTCAAGCTCCAACTCCAAATCTGGTAGGGTGGGGACGAGATGAACCCAGGTTTTCCATGCCTGGTAAGCACTAGCCACTGGCTATTCTGGAATTGTCTCTCCCTCTGGCTGGCTCCTTCTGCATGGAGGGAGGTCTCTATTAGCCCAAGACAGGCAACCTGCACAAGTAAGTTGCCTAAGACTCGGCCCTTTTTCCCCCTGTCTCCCTACACAGCTCCCCGACAGTCCCTTCCTTGGGCACCCAACCCTCCCCATACACTGCCTGGGGTCTGGGCACCTACCCTGAGCCCAGGGCCAAGGATTCCCTGAGGCAGCAGGGCACCACACAGTCTGTGCTGCAGCCTCCGCTGCATCCTGGGAACAATCAACCAGCCCTACATCAGAGGGGTGAATGAATTAGAGGCTCTGCTCAGTGGCTGTTGTGAGGACTGGGTGAGCATGTGGACTGAGGAGCCTACAGGGCCTACTAAGTAACCTACAAGGAAAGGACCAGATCCTAGGAGGGTTATTAATTATTACTGTCCCCAGTGTCTTGAGGGGTAGTATCAGCCCTCTGTCACTGTGGGGATGTAACGTTGTCCTCTTCTTGGGCTGCTGGAAGCCCTTATCAGCCACTGCATTACTGGGGATTTGCGCCAACATCCTGGCAGAGAAAACCCTCTGTGCACCATTTCCTTGAGCCCTCTGGCCCGACATGTTTCTCTGCTCCATGGAGGCAGGACTCTCTTTGAGCAGTTCTGCAATCTGTGAAGAGAAACTTTATCAGCATCAGCAGCTCACAAAAGGGAGGACTTTTTGGAAGACTCCACCAGGCTGCTTCCCTGCCCCTGCCATGAGGAGCAGTGGTGACAGCAATGGGGAAGCAGGGAAAAATATATTTCTATATATATATACAGCATCCTGGATAAGCATTTCTATACAAAGCTTAAAATGCATTTAAAACCCATGCACCCGTTATAATGGTCGCCCACATGCATCCGCACCCCCACACACCTGTTCGCAGTCCTTTCCATAACACAGTCTCTTAGTTTTCATCCCGCTGTTGGGGTTTACATTGTCTGCTTATTCCCTGTCTTGGCTGTTGTCACTGTCACTCTCACAGTTGCTTCTGCTACTGCTGACACTACTGTTGTCATCATTGCTGTGTCGAGGTCCGGTTGTGTCACTGTCGTCTTCGTTATTGCCGACCAGTCAGCCTCTCCGAGTGTCTTTGAATAGCCTTTGCTAAGAGTTGCTTTGCCAAGTGGATTTGGCTGCTTCTTCTCTGTCCTCTCCCACCACTCTGGTAGTAGGATTGGAGTTCACTCAGAAACATTTTGACGCAGTCTGTTTCCTTGAGCTCTATGTCCATACACCAGTAGGTTCCTGCATTGCCACAGGGCACTTCTGACGCAGGACACAAACTGGTCGAAGTGAGCTGTTGGGACACCTGCTGTTTAGTCAGGTGTCCATACAGTGCTGCCTCCCTTGTCATCAGCCTGACTCCTGCCATCACTTTAAGGAGTCGGCTTACCTTTTTCCACACTCCCTTGGCATGGAGGCAGAGCCACAGGAGGCGGTCAATAGTCTCTCTATCATCTTGGCAGGTTTTCCTGGGATGGTTGGGTCAGTTCTTCATCCCTCTCTGTGTCTCCATACCCTCACTGGGAGAGTGTGGTGCACTATTAGCCAGTCCAAGTCTCTATGGTTCTTTTGTAGGTCCTTGTGGAAGAAGAGAATGAGGACAATGGTGAGTACAGTGATGAGGATAATGATGATGATGATGACGAATATGACAATGGGAAAGCAGGGAGCCTTACAACTTAACACAGGGATATGGCATAGAGAGTGCTCCCCCTCCAACCCCAACCCAGGGGGCATCAAAAGAGCTCTCCCCAGTGAGATAGCTGTAGCTCCCCCTCCTCTTTCAACCTTTCTTAACCCTTTCTAGTACCCACCCCTAGCACTGGGCAGTTAGTTGGGTTCTCATACAAACAGGCTGAGCCCTGTGTGTGACTGGTTTCATGATCCTCTCTGGCTACTATGCTGCAGATAAGTCCATATATGATCCTTGGAAACCCACTATCCCACTTTGCTGTGCAGTTGACTTCCCTGTGACCCACTTGGGAACTGAACATTATCTCCCGGCATGCACCTCATCTCAAAGCTCCTTATGTCATTGCTTGTTCTAGGGATTTGCAGTGTGTGTGTGTGTGTGTGTGTGTGTGTGTGAATCAAGGGCATGCCTCGTTCTTCATGAGGTATAAGCTAAGGGTGTTTGTGGATCTAGTTTATAAATCAGTGCATCTCAACCTTTTCAGATTTAAGGTGCCCTACCTTGGACTCAGGGCTGATCTCTATAACTTTTGTGAATTGAGTGGCAACCAATTAAAAACTACCTTATACATTACAGTGCCCATGCCCTCACAGAGCTGCAGGATCTACTTATCTCCTCACAGCTCACTAATCCTCTCGCACCTTGGGGCACCCTTCAAAGGATCTTCAGGGACCTGAGTTCAGAGTCACTCACTGAAATAGACTGCGTGCTTCTGTGTCTAGACTGTGTGTGGACCTGCACACCTGTAAGGCAAGTCTGCTCTCAGGGGTGGATGGATCATGCCTGACACCGGGGCGGATCCAGGGGGGTGCACTGGTGCCCTTGCACCTCCCTTTGATTCCTGCTCCACCCAAAGTTTAAATCCAACTGCCCAGCAGTGGCAGCAGCATTTCTAGTCAGGCTGCGCTGAGGGAGCCACTTGCCTTCATGGCTCATTAAAATCTACCTGATTCTTGGGACAAATTCTTGGGAGAAAGGGACATCAGTAGCTATGCACGTGGTGGCGCGGGGCACAGCCAGTCAAGTAGAGCTTCCTAGACCTTGAATGCTGGAGGCTGCCGGCGAGAGAGGGACAGTGGCAGAAACCCTGGTTGTAGCATGTTCGCTCTCCTTTGCGGCAGCTGTGACACAGGAGCCCGGGCAGGAGGGACCTGTGGCTTGGCAAAGCGCAAGGCAGCTCCAGCTCTTCTGCTCTGAAACGTCGTGCCCGGGTGCGGGCGACCCCCGCGCCTCCCCGCCGGGCTCCACGTGCCGCCGCCCGCGGCCGCGCCCCCC
>NW_005842931.1:255984-261002 GCF_000455745.1 Alligator sinensis
GGGCGCAGGGCAGACGCGCCTCAGCTCCGCTCGGGTCCACACAGCACCCCCCCCCCGGGAAGGGGCACGGCCCGTTTTCCTTTCAGGGCCTCTACCTGCTTCAGCCTCAGAACTGCCCTTTGCTGGGCCGGGGGCACAGGCCGGTGGGAGAGGGAATTGCATCTGCCATGGGGCTTTTCTGCTCTTCCTGCAGCCTCCAGCATTTAAGGCCCAGGGCTGTAGGGTGCCCTCCCAGGCTCACTAGCTACTGCTGCCCCTTTCCTCCAGGCGTTTCCTCCATCCCTTTTTTAATCCAGCCCAACGGGCAGCTCGCCCCGCGCCCCACTTCCACAGCCCAGTCCCACGGGCTGCAAAGAACCTCCTTGTGTCAGCTTTAAACTGATGGCCTGCTCTATTCATTGTGTGACCTCTCGTTCTTGTAGCCTGAGAGGGAGTAAATGATGCACCCCCACTGACTCTCTTCAACATTTAGTACTTTGAAAACCCTCCTCATGTGCCCCCTTGGGCCTCTCCTTTCTAAACTGAACAGGCCCAACCTCTTCAGTGTCTCCTATGGAAGCCCCTCCCATACTGCTCATCATCCCTGCTGCTCTTCTCTGGCCCTTCTCTAGCTCCTTTCTGAGGTGTGGGGACCAAAACTGTGAACAGTATTCAAGGTGCAGACACACCATAGATTTATAAAAGGATACAAGGATACTTTCAGTTTTGTCTGTAATTCTATTTTTAATAATCACAAACATTTTGCTTGTCCTTGTGATGGATGCTTTCCCCCAGTCCCTCCTGAAAAATAAGTCCTTTTCAAACAGAAACAGAGCCTTTCATTCTGAAAACACAGAAATGAAGTGTTTGAGCTTCTCTGAAATCCCCCCAGCCCGTTTTTTCTTCCAAGAAGCCAAATATGGTTACTGCTCTCATTGCAGTGATTTCACTCATCCCAAAACTGCATTTTGCACTGTCAGAACAAAGCCCTCTCCCCATTTCACAGATAAGGAAACTGAGGCACAGGGGGTCAAGAGCCTTGCTCAAGGGCACCCAAGAGACCAGTGGTGGAGCTGGGAAGAGGCACCCAGCCCAAAAATGCAGTTTAGACTACTGCACAATAGATTCTGCCTCGCTATCCAGGTAGGATGCAGCCTATTTCTCCACCCCTAGAAACTGGTGTAACTGCATTGGTTTCAGTGAAGCTACTGTAATTGGCACCAGTTGCAGATCTGGAGTTTTGGACACACCTTATGCTGCTGTTGAAATAAGCCTGCTGGCCTGTACTGTGCCTGCTACTGACTTCATTCAAAACCCAAACAAAAAATGATTAGCCAAACACATCTGGGATGACTGCACCAGCATGTTTTGCATAGCAGCATCAGTCAAGTGATTTACATACCCATGCTGTGAAATACAGAGCCAGCGACTGCCTGTTTGTGGTCACCTCCCAAGTGACCTTGCAGGCCTTGCCTTGTTCAGCTGGGTCGCTACTGTGGCAGGACACAGGGGCTGAACCCAGTGATCTCATGAGGTCCCTTCCAGCCCTAAACTTCTCTGAATCTGTGACACTGTGTAGATGGCCAAATTTTCTGCAGCATATAAAGTCACCGTGGATTTGTATCTACTGTGCTATTGTCAGGACTCTAGCCTGCAGAGACCATTGTGTCTGAGCAAGAGTGAGCTCTCTCAGAGGGTGGTCTAGAGCTGGGAAGTTAATTCCTACAGGAACAAAAGACTGTCAAAACCTCCTCACTGTCTGCTCCAAATGCAAGACATCTTTCAGCCTCCTGCCTTCTTTCACTCCTCACCGTAAATGGAGGCTGCAAGTGAGAGGAACAGTGGAAAAAACCCTGGTCATGCCCAGGTCATTCTCCCTTTCAGCATCCACTCTCTACTACTGTGTGACCCAGGTAACTGGGCAAGTTGAACCTGTGGTCTGATCCAGTACAGTAAATGGCAATTCTTATGTTCTCCTGCTCCACACTCTCCCTCTTCCAAAACAAAATAACCTCTACCAAGCTAAAACACTCCATGGCTTTACACCCACAGGTTTCAGGTTGGATCCCTGTTACTGACAGCTCACACATTTTGAAAGAGAACCTTTTATCCTAGTGTAAGGAGATCCATAGGAATGACAAAGGATTTGTCTACATGGGCAAACAAAGCATCTGTGAGCCTCTGTGTTTGGCAGAAAGAATCAATGCCAGTTATTGTGAAAGACCCTACAACCATATCCAGGTCTCTCATGTGACATCATATAATCTTAGAACTCGCCACACAAATCCCTGTTGATCTGTTTCATATTATAGGCACAAATATTTCTTACCATCACCTGTTTTGGCTGAATCCTGTAGACATGGAAGTAATTTTTTAAGACTCTTGCCCACAGCCTGAACCGAACCTAACAACCAATCCAAACTCAGTGGGCTTATTTAGCACCAGAATCACTGGCCCTCATAAAGGGTCCGGTTCCCAAATCAGATCAGTTGATCCATGGTCAAAGGGGTTGTAGATAATCTACAGAAGATGGTTAAAGATATAGTGCTAGCTACTCCTATGCTAAGCCTGAATGCTTCGGGTAATACTCCAAGTTACACAGTTACAATGAGATCACTGCAATTAGAGTTCTGGCTCTGGCAATGGGGATGTCCCAGCTCTGGTTTCTAAGCCCGTTTGCTTCTAAACACAACAGGGATTCATTCACGCAGGTGCATGCTTACCTGCAACCAGCAATTATTTAGTTCTTTCTACTCCCTGGTTCCAGGCTGATGCATGCTGAAACTGATGGTTCCTGAACTTAATGGTAGTAGCAACACTTAGCACCAATACTATGCTATATTGCACATCTTCAAAATATGAAATGCCTCTGATCCTAGTAAGGCAGAAACTCCCGAATACTAGTCATGTCGTCCTGATCATATGCAGTTTCTCACACCGCACGTTAGGTCAAACCCTGCAAACGTATGCACAGCAGTTGTATTTATATAAATGGAACTGTTTGTACTCACTTGAGTAAGTAGTACTGGGCATCACAAGAGCAGCTGATATTTAATGAACTGGCACGAGATAAATGCAGTATATCATTTGAGCTTCTGGGGGATATACAGAATTAAGCCAAAATTTTCACAAATAACCTAGTGTACGGGTGACTTGCTTGAGAAACCATTGGCTCAGTCTTAACAAATGCTAAATACCCACAGTGCTAATCATAGTCACTGGGAGCTAGGCTGCTAAGCACTTTCGAACATTTGGCCCAAGGGCAATCAAACAACAAGCCTATGTCTAAGACCAGTTTAAATTCAGCTGTGGCTCAAAAGGGTTTAAGTTGGCCAGTTAATGTGAGCAGAAAGATAGATAAAAACCTGATTTAAATTAAATTATTTTACCAAGACATAGGTAACTTGTTTGCAATTAAATTAAGTTCTGGAAACTTAACATAAAGCCCTACATTTACTGTAATCTATTAAATTCATAGAATCATAGAAGTACGGTTGGAAGGGACCTTGTAGATCTTCAAGTCCGACCCCCTGCCTGGGCAGGAGGAAAACTGGGCTCAAATGACCCCAGCCAGGTAGGCATCAAGCCTCTTCTTAAAGACCCCCAGGGTAGGAGCCAGCACCACTTCCCTTGGAAGTTGGTTCCAGATCCTAGCCGCCCTAACTGTGAAGTAGTTCTTACGGATGTCTAATCCAAACCTAGTCTCCAACAACTTGTGGCAGTTATTCCTTGTTATCCCGGGGGGCACTAGGGGAAACAAGGTCTCCCCCAAACCCTTCTGGTCCCCCCTAGTGAGTTTATAGACGGTCACCAGGTCCCCCCTCAGCCTTCTCTTGTGAAGGCTAAACAGGTTCAGGTCCCGTAGCCTCTCATTGTAGGGTCTACCCTGCTGTCCCTGGATCATGCGGGTGGCCCTCCTCTGGACCCTCTCAATGTTGTCCACATCCCTCTTGAAGTGGGGTGCCCAGAACTGGACACAGTACTCCAGCTGTGGCCTGACCAGTGTCGCGTAGAAGGGGAGGATCACCTCCTTGGCCCTACTTGAGATGCACCTGTGGATGCACAATCAAGTCCGGTTAGCCCTGCCGACCGTGACCTTGCATTGTCGTCCCATGTTCATCTTGGAGTCAATGACGACTCCAAGATCCCTTTCTGCCTCTGTGCTCTCAAGAACGGAGTTTCCCATCTTATAATTGTGCTGCTGGTTACTACTGCCCATTCACATTAATTCACATTAAAATAAAACAATATTCAAACAGTATGTGTTTAGAGATAAAATATTAAAGGAAGTCAAATCACAATGGTATATGCCTCTAGCTAAGCATTTAGCGCCAGAATTCAGTAAAGCGAGACACTGGGTTTTGACTTCAGGAGTGTTTTTTGCTGGTCTAGAGGAAATATTTCATAGACTCATAGATTTCATAGACATTAGGGCTGGAAGGAACCTCGCAAGATCATTGAGTCCAGCCCCCCGCCCAAAGGGCAGGAAGTCAGCTGGGGTCATAGGATCCCAGCAAGATAAGCATCCAATTTTCTCTTGAAGGTGTTCAGTGTAGGTGCTTGAACCACCTCCGATGGCAGGCTATTCCAGACCTTGGGGGCTCGGACAGTAAAGAAATTCTTCCTTCTGTCCAGCCTGAAACGGTCTTGCTGGAGTTTATAACCGTTCGACCTTGTCATCCCTTGGGGTGCTTCAGTGAACAAACATTCCCCCAGATACTGGTGGCCACCCCTGATAAACTTATAGGTGGCCATCAGATCACCCCCAAGCCTGTGTTTTTCCAGGCTAAAGAGCCCCATAGCTCTCGGCCTGTCGTCGTAAGTTCTGTTTTCCTGACCTGATCATGCATGTGGCTCTTCTCTGGACTCTCTCAAGCTTTTCCACATCCTTTTTGAATTGTGGAACCCAAAACTGGATGCAGTACTCCAGCTGCAGCCTCACCAAGGCCGAGTAGGAGAGAATGACGTCCCAGGATTTGCTTGAGAAGCATCTATGGATGCAAGCCAGCGTTTTGGTCACTTTACTAGCCGCAGCATCA
>NW_005842931.1:261263-266559 GCF_000455745.1 Alligator sinensis
ACCACGGAGCCAATTTCCCAGCCAGTGGATCGTGGTGGACCCAAGGCCACAATTGGCCAGTTTTGCCAAGAGGTGATCATGGGATACCAGATTGAAGGCTTTTTTGAAGTCAAGATATATGACATCAATCTCTTCTCCCTTGTCCAGGTGATAGGTCACCTGGTTGTAAAAGGAAATGAGATTGGTCAAGCAAGACCTACCTGCAACAAACCCATGCTGGCTATCCCTCAGGATGTTGGCGTCAGCCAGTCCATTAAGGATGGCCTCTTTAATAAACTTTTCTAAGACCTTCCCCAGGATAGAGGTCAGGCTGATGGGCCTGTAGTTTGCTGGATCCACTTTCCTCCCCTTCTTGAAGATAGGCACCACATTGGCCTTCTTCCAGTCTTTGGGCATTTCACCAGAGCACCAGGAGTTCTCGAAGATCCGTGCCAGGGGCTGGGCTATGATGCTCGCTTTTCATTCCATCCAGGAAGAGCACACACCAACTGCTGAAGCTTCCTTAGCCTGACGAAGGGTTTTTGAACCCAAAAGCTTCCTTAATAACTATTCTCCAACCATTTGGGCTGGTCTAATAAAAGATATCAAATTCACCCAAGGAACCTTGTCTGCCTATGTCCTTAGACCAACATGGCTACAACCCAAACCCCTGCATTTAATAGGTTGGCTTTTTCCTGGGCGTCAGTTGTCAGTTGTCCCATCTGGTTTAGCAGGGGTCCAATGTTGCCCTTGCTTTTCCTCCAGCTCCCCACACATCTTCATTTGCTTCATTTCAGTCTATTCACCTGGTTCATCCAAAATTAAGAAATTGACTGGGTAATGAAAGAGCAGGAAGGCTACTTTTCCTCTTCCAACATATTCATTAAAATGAGTTATTAGAGGATGCGCTCAACTACTTTTAAAATCTTGAAGGACAAGGTGACATTAAAATATCCCTACAGTCACTAACTACAGATATACTTTCTTTGCTGTATAATTACTTATTGTGTACAGATACAGTATATTTTTATGGCTAGCAAGAAGAATTTAGTGTGAAGGGCGTGTTTAGTTATAAAGCAACATGTTTTAACCAATGAGAAGCAACCTTTCTTCCCACTTAGCCACATCTGAGTTTGAACCCAGCTTAAGAAACTTCACCGCTGTACTGTATGTAGGCTGAATGCCTTGTACCTTCTTACACACAGCTGGAACTCTGGCTACTCTCTGCAGACTCAGGATACCAATCCTTTAAGCATCTGAACTGATTTCCAAAACCCCCAGGAGTGACACTTTATTAGAAATGGAAAATCAAATATAAGGCCTTGGCGGTGCTCATAAAACATCCTGTCTAGACAAACTAGGGCAAACCCCTAATGCAAGTGGTTTCCCTTTGCATCAGTAAGTTCTTGACTTGAGCTAAACTGTTATAACTAAGGAGTCCAATGGTTCAAGTATGTCTAAAATAGGAATTTGTTCTGGTTTGACTAGATCAACATTTAAATTTCACTGTATTTGGAGTGAATCATCCAGGAACTATACAGAGCTAATGAGGGTGTAAAGTTTCCCAGGGTTGTGAAGTTTCCTAGGTTTGACAGTGGGATTCTCATGCCATGAATACAATCAATGCCATAGCTAGAGGAGAAGAGGAGAATATGGTATAAATATGGAAGCAGCAGCAAGTTGGGTGAGAAATACATCATTAAAAGAGGTTCCCCATGGCTTTATAACCCTTTGGGTGCTGAGCTTAAAGTATACGTGTACTTCTGAGCTACCTACTCCAACAAGTATCTGAAGCAAAACCCTGTCTGTCCAATCTATCCCTGTTGGAGTAACAGCATGTTCAGAAGTACAGTCCCCATGAGGCTGTCCTCTGTGGACTGCAACAGAGAGGCCATAAGCATGGCAGTGTGAGTTGGTGTGGGTGAAATTAGAACCTCCCCTCAGCCTCTGAACTCTGGTGAGAAGGGATGGCCAAGTTCAGTTCAAAATCCCGGTGGAATCCTGGCTGTATTGAAGTCAATAGCAAAACTACCACTGAAAGTAGCAGGACTTGGACTTCACTCCCTATGTTTCCACAAACAAGTGTACCACTCACCCTGCCTTTGATGGCTGAAAACACCAGAATGTAAAGATCCAGCTTCCTTTCTGGCCACCTCAGTGCCTCTCTCTGCATGTTCTCCCTTGGCTAACAATCTCCCAGGCTCCTCCAGGGTATATCCTCTTTTTCAAAACCATCAGGCTCCACTTTTCACTTTACCCTTTCCCACCCTGGGTCTAACTCTCCAACTCCCACCTACAGTTTACTGTTGGGAATAAAAAGAGAGGAACCGAACTAGGGTTTCCTGGCCATCGGGAATAGCCTATGCTTTCCACCCCATTTGTAAACCCAGGATCCCATGGACCCGTTATAGCAACAGACTGACAGAGATGATGAGAATGAACATGGGTGGCATTCCCACCACCCATGACAGGCCATGGGAAAGCACATCGCATTAGCAAGCAGGGTGAGAAACTCACACCACCCACCAACCCCCCAAATAAAACACATTCATGTCTCGGGTCCTTTGGCTCCAGGACAGCTCTGTCAAGTTCTCCCTGCTGGTAATGCACACTGCAGGGGAGCAGCCACTGCTTTGGGAATGGTATCAGCCTCTGCACTCATTGTGCTGAACAAGAAGTGCTCAGCCATTTCTCTGCTTTGCTCCTCTCCCATCCCCAGTCAGGACATCAGATTCTAGTACTGAACACCCACCCATGAAGGTTGGAGATCTGGGCATGGTTTGCACTGAAGATTTGCCACCCCTAGCTGGCATAGCTAGGCTGGAACACCCCTAGCATTGATGCAATCTGACCACCTACAGCTCTTTCACTGGAAGAGATGCTGGGGAAGACAGGGCTGCTTACAAAGGAACACTGCATCTCCACTAGGGTGCTTTGCTGGGGTAGATGTCCCCACATGACTACTTCAGCCTAAGCCCTGGCATACAGAGAAAATCCTAATGATGGAGCGTGCCACCAATCATTCCTGCCAAGTGAGAGTCTTCTCAGGCAGAGGCCTCCATGCAGACCATGAGCTGCCCAAACTATATGCCACAACAGCTGATCTGGCAACTGGACAGTGTAGAACTCCCTCCACACTCTTGCATTTCTACACAGTTTGTAGGAAACAAGCCGTCATGAAAAAGCAGTCCTGAGCCTAGTCCCCCAGCATAGAGACAGGGCTGCACGAGGAAGTTAGCTGCGTAGATACACAGGCTCCAGGGGGACTTCCCCCAGCATGAGATTAGTGTAGAGCTAGAAGAGGGCTATGGGTGAGCTATCCAGGTAACCAATGAACCAGTCCATTTAACAGCTCGTCCACTTACCCAGTGACCTTTCCATCCCAGTGGACTTTTCCCACCCACTTGCCAAGTCGGCCTTTAGCAACAGCTCTACTGAATGCCCCTTACTGGAAAGGCAGCGAGAAGGTGTGCAGGGGGAGGGGGCATTCTGCGCTCCACTGGGGGAAACACGCCACCGCTCAGGTAACAAAGAGCAGGGTGGGTTTTTCAAGCTTGTCTCATGTCAGAATTTCCTGCCACCAGAGCCTACACTTCCTGCGTCAACGTCATCACTTCCTGCCTTAACACTGCTCGCCTTGCGAGCAAACTGCTGCCTCAGAGGCAGTCTTGGGCAGGGGAGGCTGAGGCTCCCCCTAACACAGTCTCCCCTGGGGCACAGGAGTGTACAAAGACATGGGGAGATGTGGTTTATATTTCAGAGCTATCCAAGTACCTGCTTGCAAAGGACTCAGTGATCCTGGAGATTGTTTTGGCAGGGGCAGAGGGGGTCTTTTACAGTGCTGCCTCTCAGTGTGCCCAGAGGATCCAAGTTATGACAAGCCCCTTGCTACCAAATCCAGGCATCCATATGCTGGTAGACCAATCCCAAGCTTGGGCTGCTGGCTGCTTTCCAGTTGCAAGACTGACCCTGGAAAGAAATGAAAGGCCAGGTTAATTTGTAGTTGTCAAATATTTGATGTAAATGCTGTTTGGCTCTTAGCTCAAAGAGAAAGAGGGCAGAAGAAATGCCTCAAAGAGCCTGTACAGCATTTCAAGATTCTCCAATGCTGCCAAAGGAACCAGGAGAAAACCTTGACTGACCAGCTGAGTGGTGGGACTTCAGCAAACTAGCACAAGGATGGAGGGGCTCAGATGTACCACACACAGCTCATGCTGGTCAGCCAAGGAGCCTCACAGCAAGCACAAAATGTCAGTGGGAGCAGTGATAGGCGAGGTGACTTTCACACACAGGAGCTGTGCATAGTTGTAACTGTGTCAATGGACTGGCTCAGTGCAAGTCCATCTGAATCAGTTCAGACTTTCTAGTTTGCAGACTGCCAGGGGAGATGCTCTCCACACTCCTGTGTTATTCCAGTGAAGATAATATCTGCTTTTTGGAAAGGCTGGGCTGGTATAAAGGGCAGCTGCAAATGGGAGGGAGATGGATATTCTACAGGGTAGCTCTGTCCCTGAGGCATGATGGGAACAAGTCAAAGGGCTGTTCAGTTCCAGTGAATCTGCCTCAGATATAAAGGGTGGTGTTCCAGGCACAGGAAGCAATGGAGGCTTCTTGGGTGGCATGCAAGAGTGACAGCTTGTATTGGTGATCGCAAGGTAAACTGAAACACTGGGCATGTCCTGGACCCTTTGCTCTGGTAGGCTGTTGCTCTTGTATGCTGGGGCCATTGGAAATTCCCCAACTCTCCTAGCTCTGGAAGACAGAAAGAATGTAGTAAAGATTTCTGTTTAGGCGGTGGATGTCACTGAGGGAAGACCTATTCCTGGGCTGAGGTCATCTGACCTGGCAAAAAACCTGGCTCGGAAACCAGAGACAGCAAAAACCATCTTAGCAGCACCTAAGGTGTGGACATGATACTTGTGTCCCTGGGTCCTCCCATCTATTTGCTTGCTTCAGACTGATCCAAGGGGCAGGCTGTGATGACACAGTGGCTGTGCTAGCTGTTGGGCAACATAGTCCCTTTACCGGAGAGTCTGTGCTTGATACTGTTGGGAGAACTGTACCTTTGCAGCTTGACTTAGGGTCTTGTAGGCCAGACTGTTGCTGAAACAATGTTACGAGGCATTACTCCACGAACACCTAAGTGATACCCAATCAAGTAACGAGCTCCAAAGCCTGGAATGTGGTCTAGGATGTGAGCACAACCCAGAAAGCTCAAAAGTCCAATGATGCTTTCAACCTACCGCAGCAAATGACAAAGACCATGGGGAGAGAGGTGTGTGAAAATGGCCAGTCCCCCCACAGTGAGCTGCTGGCA
>NW_005842931.1:266590-287371 GCF_000455745.1 Alligator sinensis
GTTGGTACTTAGCAGTCTCTTTCACATCGGCTTGGTTGTGGGACAGCAAACAGTAAAAATACCATCTTGCTTTTCCTCTCAGACTTGGTGTCAGAGATCTGTAGATCTGCTCCGGAACCTGAATTAGAACCTCTCAGTGTTTCCACAAGATACAAATGCCCTTTTTTTACCTTCCCTCTGCTTCCCCTTTCCAGTGAACGCAAGGGAGCTGTCTGAATCCCATGAGGCTGCTGCTGTCCCAGGCGGTTCTTGTTTCAGCCAAAGTAAAAGCGGCTAAGATAACTCAGCAAAGTAGGAAGAAAAAAAGAGGCAGGGGCGAAAGTGGGAAGAGGAAGAGTACGGCTATAAGGCCGGCAGTGATCACAGCTCCTTCAACTGAACTGCTGCTCAGAAAGGGGTTTAAAGCCCTTTGGTAGAAGCTATTGCTGATCAAATCCAAAACCCACAACATGCTCTTGAGGAAAAGCCTTCCTTTTTTTTTTTTTTTTCTTTTAAGCTAGTTACTTGCAAGTCTGGTAATTTAACAGAGCTATGAAATGACTGTGGTTTGAAATCCCCATGCTTGTGTGGCTGTGGGTGTGTGGATGCTGTTCTGGCCTGTTTGGCTTTGTTTCAGAATTGTAAAACTGCATGGTAGAGAGCAACCCAGATCCAGGGGTGTTGGGTCTAAGATCAGGCGTAACGCAAGGCATATGAATTCCCATGCCTTTTGGCCTGGGAGCTGCACATAGGATGACAACTTGGTAGAAAAAAAGGAGACATGGGAATTGCTAGATTTTTTGCTTTTGGATTTCACTTGGCTATTGGATGTGGACAGGGATGCAAGTTTGTGATTTGGATTAATCTGGACAAGAAACTAAAATGAGATACAGTAAACACACAAACACCACGCTGGAGGTGTAGTCATCGTGGCTGAAATCAGGGACCATGGTTTGACAAAATAAGCTCGAGTCACTTCATAAAACAAGGTCTGCTCAGAATTTGGCTGTTTATGCTGATACCTCACAGCACAATTACAAAGGCCTGGCTGTGGTACAGGTGGTGAAAGTTGCAGTAAGATTAGACTTTACCACAGCCACAGCCCCTGCTGAGAAGCAGGGCAGAAGCGCAAAGCTGCATCTAGTTTGCAGATTGGTGAGAAGAGATGTTATATACCAACGAGCATGTTTTTTCTCTGTGGGGATCATTCAGCTCCACTCATGAAAAGTCTCAGGAACAACACTTTCTGGTACCATACTGTCTGTTTGGCTTTACAAACTGCTGAGTGGGGTCATTAGGAGACAAGAGGATTGGGTCCCTCACAGATCTGCTGTTAGGAGCTTGCTTGGGGTTTATAAGCTTTTGCTTTCACGTGCACATGCACTTTTCTAGCCAAAATCCCCCTTCAAACCCCCTTTCAATGAAGTTGCTTATGCAAATCTGGTGTATGCAAATACACTTACCAAGAACTTCCCCAATTGGCGTGAGATCTATGCAACTCATCCCCAGAGCTCTCCTCAGCAAGACAGCTGGGCTCTTGGCATCAAGTCGGAGCCTTAGAGGGCTTTTACTTACAGCCTGAATGGTGTGAATGGATCATAGCCTGATATGTTGACTACCAGGTAAGAGCAAGATCTCTCTCAGCATCAGTTCTGTCCCAGCTGTGCTCTTCAGCTGCTGCTCCTAGGGTAGCTGTCTATAGAGCAAGGGGCCATAGGCTAAGGCCAGCCAGTGGATATGGCATTAATTGTGAGTACAATGCATGTCCAGGCCCGGGTGAGGAGGGTAGCTAAAGGATAGGTCCTCACAGAGGAATACATGTTCTTGTTATAAGGTCCATCTGCATGAGGTGGCTTGGCATTAAGAGTAAAGCTGTGCCCTTGTGGTCCTGTCCTTGACTTTCCTTCTCTCCTGATGGCTGGGCAGGGAGAATGCTCCTGGAGTGCTGAGTGAGCCTGCCATCTCTGACAGGAATGACTCTGAGGAGGTTGTCACCTACATCTCGGAGAGCATGACGGTGACCTCAGCCGATGAGGAGAAGCTGATGCTGCTCAACAAGAACACAGAGCTGCGGCGCATCAACAAGGAGGTGAGCAAAGCCTGGACTGGGGATTCCTCCCCACCCAGCATGTAGGTGGTTCCTCCACCCGAGGGGAAGGGGGTGGGGAAGGAATATTCCTGCCATCTCAGCCACTGCTGCCCAGAAGGATCAGCACTCAGGCCCTACTCTCCATCTTCCTGTCCTGCTCCTGCATAGCTGCAGGCCATCAGGAGGCAACTTCTCTTGTCCCTTAAGGTTCAAGCTCCCTTCAACTCATTGTGTAGCAAAGGGGCAGGGCATATGGCACAGGACCCACTGCTTACTCTCATCCCTTCCCAGCCAGGCTCAGAACAGTCCTGCCCCATAGTGCTGACTGCGCTGGGTTGCCGTGTCATCCCCTGCCATGCACAAACTTGATTGCATTGCATCTGTCCCTTCACTTGTGATCCAAGGAGCTGAGAGGCTAGTGCCTGGGGGATGGAGGAGCAGTTGTACACTGTACTTGAAGGAGGGAGGCCAAAGCAGCATTTGCAAAATCGCCACAGGAGAGAGTCAGTGTGGAAGGATGCTTTCTCTGATCAGGCTGTGGTCGTACCTGCCAGCTGGGTCACCGCCTGAGCTCAACCAGAGTTGCCTAGCATGACAACCACAGCTTCTCCTACCATACCGTTTGACGTGGTGGTAGCTAGTGCAACTTAGTCGCATACTAACAGACAAGAGTCTTTTGTGAAGAGCAGCCCACAAGATCGCTACAAGTGCACAACTGAGCCCTGAAAGCATAACACCTCTTGAGCAGATGTGACCATTGAAGTGCCACAGTCCTATAATCAATCACAATGAGTGGTTCCCTAGTTCTGGCCAGAGTAGGGTTTTAGGCATAGAGAACTCTGGGATGAGAACTCTGAGGCTGATTATCCCAGATCCTTCCCATCTCCCAAATTTCTTCTAGCAGAAGTTATACATTCCTATAACACTATAGTACAATGGATAGTGCGGGCTTGACCCCCAGCAACATATCCCTCCCTTGGGCTGGTCTGGAACAGAGAGCAGCCTCTCACAGGAGGCTGGAAGTACAGCCACTACACCCCTGGGCACCAGCCTCCCACCAGCCCCTCACTGGCTTGTCTCTTCTTTGCAGCTGATGAAGCTGAATCAAGAGTGGGACCAGATTTACCACACCACATCCCTGGGGCTGCAGCAGAAGATCAGGGCCCTGCAGCAGGAGGTGCTCACCCTCAAGCAGCAGACAGAGAAGCTCTCCATGAAGTTGGAGCATGAACAGGTGAAAAAATAGCCACCCAATACCTTCTAAGCATTGGGGGGGCGGCATCATGCAGGGATGAGCCTGAGGGCCAGGCCAGAGGTTTTGATAATAACCCAAGTTTACTTGTGGCTCTAATCTCAGAACCAATAGATCATACAGGAAAGATGAGCCTGGTTTAGCATCACCTCACAGCTAACTGGGCTGGAAGTATCACTTGTAAGGTCAGTTTTTCAGTTCTTTAGCAATATTCTCTCTGAGGATCCTCCCAGCTTCCCTGAAACACAGCATTGCTGCACCACTTCACACATGCACACACCACTGGAGGTAGAAATGAAGCACACCAAGTAGCAGGAGCAGCTTCCCCTCCCTTCCCCTCTAAACTAATCTGGTAGGTGACAACATGGATTAAGTTCATTTGTCTTTCACCTGTGGAAACCCCTGGTTCAAGTCTGCTGCAGTTCACAACTGAGGTGAATTCTGATGGGCTGGAAGGAGAAAGGATACTCACTGCCCAGATCATTTTCCAAAGCTCCTCTCCTCACTTCTAACACTGAATGGCTTTGGGGTGTATGGGGAAGCCACTCGAGAGAAAGAGCATGCTAGAATCATGGTGACAAATCATTTGCATATAAACTCCTGGCCTGTAGCTCTAAGAACACTTAAAAGGAAGTACCATTAGCCCCATTTCACAGATGAGGAAGCTGAGGTAGAGTTGATGCAACTTGCTTGGGGTCACACAGCAGGTTGGTAGCAGGGCCAGGGACAGGATTCAGGTCTCCTCAATCCCAGATCAATGCTTTGCCCACTATACGGTATATTTCCACCAGTTTAGCTCCTGGTAAACGACATGGCGAAACAACAGAAAGAATTGCAAGGCTTAGCACTTGCAGACATTACAGCTCACCCTTTAGAGCTGGGTCTCCATGATGTTTCTCAATAAGGCTCAATAACTGGAGAAAGCTTTCATTTTCTGGATCCTGTTCTATGGACAAGTTTATCATCCAGGCCCTGCGTGTTCCATTTGGATAGTAGATGCCACTTCTGATTGTCTGCCTGCCCGTTTCAGAACAAGAGGGAGTACTACGAACAAACCCTGATCCAGGAGCTCAAGAAGAACCAGCATTTACAGGAGTATGTAAGGCAGTTAGAAGGCAATCGACACCATAGCAGGGAGAAAAGGACCTCAGCTGTAAGTCTGTTACAAACCCTCCTCCCTCTTGCATTAGAATACAGGATCTTGGCTTGCATCCAAAGGCTATAGTGTTACAAACAGAGGGCTATGATTCATTGGGCTTCAAGAGCATAGCTTGAGAGCTGCTCAGAAAACAGACACCTCAGTTGTCACTCAGGGAGGGAGAGGAGCCCCATTATCTTCAGAACAGTTCCTGGGTTTTGGAAAGGCACCCATCCTGGTCATCAGCCTGCTGATTTGGGATGAAAGACAGTATCAGCAGCTTAGTGCAGATGCAGACATGGGTTTTAGAACGTCCTGGGCCGTGCAAGCCTAGGGAGCTGGCTACCATGGTCAGGTATCAGCACCAAGTAAAACATATTCCTCAAAGGCCACTGCTGCAGTTCAGGATACACATGTTAAATGTGGATCTGGAGCAGGTTTTTTAAATTTGGGTGTCCATCTTGGATGCCAACAGATCCTTCTACACCAGGAATTGTTCTGGAAGAGTTATTTAGGCAGAGCCATTCCAGAATAGCCATGAGTACCCATATACTCTGGAAGCAGTGTGTACAGGAGAGTTATTTGGGAATCACTAGGATGCTTTAGATCAGCAGTTCTTAACACGTGGGTCACAAGAGCATATGAAAGGGTTGTGAACAAACTTTAAAAATGGATTCTCCATTAAAGGATAAAACAAGTGGGAAACCGTGGCTTTTTACTTGCAGGCTGGCAAGAGTTCCAGCCTGCAAAGGGCTGCTTGTGCCCCTACCAGTGCCCCACACACTGTGGGGCTGGGGGCAGTGGGTTGGGAGCAAGGGGCACTGGGTCAGGACTGGTCAATGTTTACAAATGGGTCCTGGTGCAAAAAAAAGGTTGAAAATCACTACTTTAGATTACATCTCACCTTAATCCTCATTCATCTTTAAGTGGACAAGCCATTAGAAGGGTATGGGACCTCCTCTGAGCGGGGTTAGACAGCACACAAAGAACTCACCACCTGCGGCATGGGGGCTAGAACAGAACAGCAGAACAACTGCTGTCTCAGTGAAAACCAAATTGTAGTCTTAGATCATGTGACCTTACCAGCCAGTCAGCACTCTCAGTCCTCTTTCCATTGCACTTCCCAAGGTCTTCCTGGTTGATGTTGACTTTGAAGAATGACACAGCTTGGTTTTAACTGTACTCTTTGGGCTGTCCAATAAGCACTCAACTGTGCTTTGTTCTTAATAGGAACCTATACTGGAGCCTTGATCCAGCTTAAATCAGTCCCACGCTCCAGCAGCCAGTTGCACAGTGCTAGAGAATCATTTCAGTGCAACCATGCTGAAAGCACAGGTTTCAAAACAGGGTGACAGTCACAATAACCACCACACTGTTACCTGTATTACAGCAACATCTAAATGCCCCAGGATGATGTAGGGTTCTTGTTGTGTAGCAAGCACCTCTGCTCTTAGGATCTTACAGCTGAAGCAGACTAGATAAATAAAGGGTGGTAGGAAGAACAGCTAATACCCAGACAGGAAGATGCTTGATTGAGGTCATATAGTGGGCTGGCTCAGAGGCAGGAACAACCCATATTTCTTAAGTGTCCGGTGCTTAATCACTGGACCATGCTGTCACATCAAGACAAAAGTCCTAGAACTGTTGTCCCTCCCATCTTGTTGCTATCAGCCACTCAGACTGGTCTTGAGTGGCTTGAGCACCCTCCTCACAGTAATCATGACTCAAAATTACCCAAAATAAATTGGTGCAGAAAATACCCAATTTTACTGGAATGAGACAGCCAGGATATCTGCTGTAGTCTCTTCAGTGGCAGAGTACTCCCTTGAGAGCAGGTTGGGTACCATGACTCCTTAGTTTTACCTTTACACTTTTCCTATCTGGTGCCTCAGGCATGGTCCGGTCTCCCATCACAAGTCCCATGCCAACAATACAGGCATGACTCAGGATTTCTATCAACTAATACATCGTACAGGCACTCAGAACTGGCCTGTCCTGCTGAGTTCCAGCAGGTTGTGAGCTGGTTCCTGCAGTGTTGCCTGGGAGACGCTGTGGAACAGGTACAGTGGCCGGTGGGACCATTCCTCTACCCAAAAAGGTCCAGGTTACAAACAACAGGTTCAACAGCAGATATTTCCCCACACAGAATCCCTAACTCTGGCTGGTGGCAGCATAATGGGACTGTTACTTTGACATGGAACTGCAGCTAGCAGTGTACACAGTATCAGGGAAAGGAAAGAGCAACCCATGGGCCCAATGTTAAATTGACCAGCTTTTCTAAGATACTAGTCATTTTTGAGTAGGGGTAATGCTGCTGGAGGATGCCAAGAGCTGACCTTCAAGAATTGCTTTCCTTAGGGTGCAGAGGTGTTTTCATCCATGCCCTGGGAGGAATTCCCAGATTTCCAGTTCCCACTTCAGAAGAATGCGAAGGAGAATTCTCCAAGGAAACACGAAGCAGCTGGTCCAAAAGTGCAAGGCAGTGACAGCTGCAAGCCCAGGAAGTGCCAGCACTTCCCACATTTTAATAGCAGCTCAGACCCTGAAAAAGAGGTGACAGACCTGAAGGACCAGCTGGAAGCCCTGAAGTGCCAGGTAACTCGGTACAGGTCCCCTGAGATGCAGGTGCTCCAGGGAAAAGTGACTGGGGTGCGGGGAGAGGAAAGAAGAAGCATGCCTAGATATTTGCTGTGGCTGACACCTGAGGAACAAAGGGTCTGGCTAATGTCCATTTGCCCTGCACTCCATGCCTCTTCAGTGCCCCACAGGAAGAGCTGAGTGGTGATCCATATGCCACCAGCCCAGGGCAGCCCTGCAGTATTCCTCTAACACTGTATCATTATACATGGAGCTGCCAGGGGGAAAAGGGGGCCCTGACCCTGCATGAGAATTGCTTTGCAGCATTCCTTATCAGGCAAGGGCAGGCAGACTTCTGATAGACACCTCTTCCTGCTTTCACAGACAGAAATTTATGAGGCAGATTACAGGACAGAACACAAAGACCGGGAGCGAATCAAGGCAGAGAACGAGAAGCTGCGGAAGAAGGAGGAGGAGATGAGGCAGCAGATGGCACTTCTGCAGGAGCAGGTGGGTCCCTCCCTAGATGGCCTCCCTGCCAATGCCATCAACCTGCAGAAGAATGGAACAGCTGAACAAGATGTACACGTGTCTCCCAATCAGTGCAGAACAGTAGGGCTGTGCAGAATGGCACCATTCCGTTTCGCCTTGAATTTCGAGGTTTTGATGCAACAGCGTTCTGTTTTGAATTTATTTTGATTCAAAACAGCTGTTCCGTTTTGCTTCGTCAAAACAGTGAGGCTGTTTCGACATTTCGCCAGCCCAGCTGGGGCCAGGGAGCCAGCCCAGCTGGGCTAACTCCCCGCGCCTGGCCCAATCTAACACTGGGGGATGGGAAGTCAGCCCAGCTGGACTGACTTCCCACCCCCAGCGCTACGGTCGAAACGTTTGACTAGCCTTGTTTTGTTTGAGGCTGTATCGATGCCCTTTGTTTCGTTTTGATTTTGCTGTTTCAACCTCAAAATGAGTTGAAACTGCGTCAAAATGAAATGGCCGGCAAAATGTTGCACAGCCCTACAGAACAGATGTAGGGAGAGCAGGTTTGCCTTGCTAGATCAGAACAACCCAAGATAGTTTTGCTTCCTGCTTTTGGCACTGACCAATTCCCAATGCTTCAGAAAAAGAGGGAAAGACCTGCCTAAGTGCTCTGTACAAGTTACATAGCACATGAACTGAGGGGGGCATGTAGGGGAGTCCTTTCTGGATCCTTTGTGAAGTGTCCCAACTATGACACTGGATTCTTCATAGGATTGGGGTTTGCAGAATTACAGCCATTAGCAGATCCTGCATTTAAAATGTGGTTATAGCAAAGAAGTAGTTCAGCAAGAGCAGCTCGCTACTCTGACCTGCTTCAACAGCCAACTCCTGGACATTATGGCAATAGGCTCTTTAGAAGAATTGAGAAATTAGATCCAATTTTAATGACAAAAGATTTTGCTACAGGCTCTGCAGAGCCAGCACAGCTGCAGAAGAGTAGGCTAGGCTACAGCCTGACCCCCACACCTCAGCAGCATGTTTAAGGAAGATCAATGGCACATTCTGCCTTCAGTTTACAGCAGTGAGCACAAACAACAGGTGCAGGGAAGAACAGTGCCCGACTTCCCAGTCTCAGGAGAAGGTCATTGAACTGACAATTCAAAAAAATCCCGCTCTTGTGATCCCAGTCAAACACAGCTGGCCAGCGTCCAGCAGCCACAAGCTATTTAAAGCTTTTTGAAAGCAATGCAAGAAACTCATTCCAGCCAGTCATGCCCAGCATGTGCAAGCTCCCTGATCTCCAGGCATACCAAGTTCATTTCCACCCCTGCAATAGGTTCCTGGTCTCCAAGTAGATGGCACAAGGCTCCCTACCCTCAACATCCCAGAACACTTGCTCTGCAAAGCCTGAGGATTAACACTAGTCATGTATTGGGCTCAAAGACTTAGCCTCTTTCCATCCTGTGGTCCTATTTATAAAGGCAGCTAATTGCCAGGCTGAGGACTAGATAGGTGAACAGCTGAAACTTTTTCTCCTGCTCTTCTATAGAAAGCTCTGGCCTTATAGGCAAGAGGAAATCAGGGCAGGAGATGGGAATGAGTCTCTTCTCAGATGGGCCTGGATAGGGTTGGGCCATGTTCAAAGCTGGCTTAATGTCTCAGTTGCACAGACCTGCCTTGAGATCCCTGCATCAGTTCTCTCTCTCTTTTTTTTTTTTTTTTTAAATTTGCTTCCCCATAGCTCAAGATTTTTGAGGACGACTTCAGGAAGGAAAGATCAGATAAGCAGCTGCTTCAGCGCCTCTTAAAGAGCAAGTCTCACCCCAAAGAGCCCATCCTGGTTCATCGCTGCAACAGCCACGAGAAGCCACCAGCACCCATTTCCTCCGCGCACAGCATTTCTTCCCCCACACCCAAGCGAGGCACCTGCAACAAGCACTGTGAGAAGCATGGCCCCAAGACAGGGGAGCAGACCAAGCATCACCAGCCCCCAGATGCTCAAGCACAGGCCCCCCCTTTCAGCAGAGACTACTAGGAAGGAAAGACACAGAAACAGCAGAGACAGAACTCCAAGGCAGTCCCTTCTAAGCTCCTACATCATCTTCTGCCATCACTTCCAGCTGGGTCCATGTTTCTACTGCAACTAGGAACTGGTTGTAGTGCTGTTCTTCTGCACCAGGCAGGCAAATAACCACAGATGCTTTTAGCCGTCACCACTGGTTACAGCTCAGACCAAATCAGGGCTTGAGGACTGATCCAGTTCTGACGCAGAAGCCCAGATGAACCGCCTTGCTTCCTCTCCTGCCTTTTGTCCACACCACTGAAATAACAATGGAGTGTTTGTGCACAGGCCTTGATGGAACCCAGCTCCAAAGGCAGTTCACGCTCCTTTGCTCCTAGAGCACCACCAGCTTCAGGCTAACCTCCAACATACTCTAGGGAGATGAAGCTTGAAGAAGCACATTGTCCCACGCATCAAGAAGGGCACTGAGAAAAAGGAGGCCTCAAGGTAAAATTAGGTGATGCTTCTGTTTGCATCTGAAAAAGGGCTTATTGCTCCTATTGCTGTAAAAGGACTCCAGGCTCCTTTGCTATATTTTGTCCTTAATTAACAGTGTCTTCCAGTGCCTCATTAAGTCTTGGATGACTTCAGCTCTGCTATAGCAGCGCTCACTTGGCACCAGAAACTCAGCCAGAGAAAATCAGGGACAACTCGTTTTTATTTATTTTAACCTTTTTCCCCAGATTTTATTACTGTGAAGCTTTGCACAATCTATTAAAAGTACATACAAATATCTTAGTTTTTAAGCGCCTGTCAGACAGGCAGCAGTATGTTCTTTTCTTCATTAGAAACCAAATGACAGCTGACCCAATAGCTCTGGAGATAAAGTAAAGGTTTCCGTCTTCAAGGGGGCGGGGAAGGTACAATGTCTGGCCTGCAAGAGAGGAAACTTTCTTATATTTCTCCATCTATGCCCCAAGAATGGGGTGAGGAGCTCACTCTCATGGCCTCAGGAGCAGTTCCATTAGTTGGTTGTAGCAACACCAGCCAATTTGTAATGTAGACTGCTGTCCGTTAGGAACTGGGCTGAATGTAACTGGTCACAGGTTGGACCCTCGCTGCATTCAGACAGTGACCTAGAGCTGAAAGCCCCGAAATCCAAGCAAGAGCTTTCAAAACCAACGTCCTCAATAGGCAACTGTTAACAACAAAACTGTGTTGTTTCGAAAGGCAACCTAGGGGTGGGCTGGATACCCACTTTGTTAAGCATCTGTGGGAGGATTTTGTGTTACTTTTATCTGATGCATGATACACACATGAGCTTGTGTGGTTAGCCAACGCTTCTGCAGGCACCAGTGCTCAGACACCAAAGTTTGTGTGGTATAAATACCTAGAGCACATATAACCAGCTCAGAAATACCAGCATACTAAGGTTACAGCCACCTCAGAAATCCAGCCTCATGCATCACAGAGTCACTCTTCCATGAAGAGCATCTACATACAGAGTTATGAATCCCTAGGTTTGGCAGGTTAGTAACTGGCTCATGAAACTCTGAACACCTACTCATAGGAGAAATGGGAAGAGTCTTACAACCAAAGTCTGCCTTTAAACTCAAGTAAAGTCTCCAAATAAGGACATTTTACTGCCTTCCATACCAAGGGGAAATACCGAACCCCCAGTCAGCAATACTATCCCACAAAGGTCTACAACAAACCAAAAAGAAAAAGACTCACTGTTAGAACACTCTCCTTAAAACACTGTCTCATGCTCCACAAGTTTATGCCCAGAGACTACACCAGGGGATCTCAAAGCAGAGGTTCTTCCAGGCAAAATGTTTCACAAACATTAAAGCTCACAACGCTGCTGGAAGGTAAGAGCTTTCCCAGACAACAGATGTGGTAAAAGAGGTGATGTGATTGGTATGTCGTCACACAGCAAGACAGTATCACTGGGAAATGGAATCCCAGACTGACCCCAAGGCCTATAGCACATGTTTATGATGGTACTCTACCAAACAGTTCCTACCAGCATCCCCATTCAGACCGCATACCGTTGCTGTGGAAAGGATGATGCTTAGTTATATGAAGAAGTTACGTTAGAAGACTTGAGAGCCCACAGTTGAACATGCATCGATTTGTAGATTCAAAAATATAAAGCAGGGGTGTCAAAGATAGGACCCCATCATCGAGCCCCTGGTGCTGGCCCTGGGTCTTCTAACGTACCTGCCTCATATAACTAAGCATTATCCTTTCCACAGCAATGATGTGGGGTCTGGATGGGGATGTTGGTAGGACCTGCAAGTCACATATGGCATCCCATCTGGACATTAGTTGTATGTGGCACCTATTCCAGGACCCATGCTGCATCCACACGGAGCCAGTTTGAGAGGTGGGGCAGAAGTTTTCAAGCAAGGGTACCAAAAAGCCTTATAACCAAGAACTCTTAAAGTCACAAACCATGTAGAGCATGGAACTCCAGGAAAGACCAAGGACTGGATCAACTTCAGTGGGATTTCAGTGATTTTCAAATGTAATTCTAACCATCAACCAAGCTCTGATCCACCCAATACCTAGCCCATGAATCCAGTGGTGATCAACAAGAGCATTGTGGCTTTTAAATAAAAGATGTACAGGGAAACAATCAGCTCAGAGAGAACAGCAGCCTATAGCAAGTGTTGCTGCAGGGGACACTGCTGGTAGCCATGAATCCAACAAACACAGCAAGTCGCATGCAAATCTTCCATGCTGAACTGCTGACACACCAGCATATATCCACCAATATTAATCCTCCTCTACTAGCCTAGGATCTCTCTCAATTGCTTCTGAGGCAGGAGCTTTTCCTTCATATTGCCATTATTTTTGACTTATAGACAAACCTTGAAGTTAGACATGTAGCAGCACTAACATACCATCTAAATACAGAATAATGGGTGTACTGTATATTGGTTGTGCCAAAGATTTGCCCTTTCATTGGAGTAAGGCTGGTTAAAATGAACCCTGATTAATGCTTCCTGTACTGTTTACCTGTGATCTCATATGATGCCTGACAGTCTGTGTAGACCGTGAGTTAAATTGTGTTTAGCATCAGGTCAGTTAGAATGACTCCTGACAGTCACGGGCCTCACACTATACTGAAAACAAGGCCAGAGTGGACAGGGTTAATGATTTGAGTTTTTCTGTAGGCAAACACAATTACAGGATTTCAGTCCTCAAAAACCTTTTATATAAAGCAGCTTGAATTTCCCCCCACCTATAGATACACCAGAAGTCACTGCAATGTTCAGCAACAAGATGCCTCCAGTTATTGATTTAGGCCCAAGAGTTGCTGGCACAAGTATGAATAAGATTCAGTACTAGGACAAGCAGCCACGATTGCTCAGAAGCAAGTGTCCTGGGTAAGACCTTGATAGAATTAATTTGTAAGCACTCCATTTTCCAATGTGCCAATCAAATAGATGCTAGTCTTTTGGGGAGTAAGGGAACAGTGCACACAGATTTGCTAATTTCACACTCCAATCAGTAGAGGAAAGGGAGTGGAGATGCCCAAGAAACTTTTCAGTAGGCCTTTGAAAAGGGTGGTTGTATTAGGAAACACGAACCCTGTACTTCCAAGTTGTTTTTTTAATATGTTGTGCCTTAAATCTGAAAGAAGGCAGAGGAATTCAAGCAAGCAGGTTAGATTTCTAAGTGAAATGCTAGCAGAAAAGCATTTCAACTGTGCATGCCACAATTCAAGAACCGTGTCCAGGCCTCAGCTGCTTAGTATGTACTGCCCAAAGCTCCTTGCCATACAGAAGATAAGGGACTGCAACTTTATAAAAGGACTTCAAATGCCAGTAGGCTGCAGTTATGAACATAAGGACAGTTGACCTCAATATTCCTCAAGGAAGCAAAGATCCATTTTAATAAATCAACCTTTAAAAAGGGGAAGAGTTCTCATTTTGAGACCAACAGTAGTCTCTTTCCTCCATGCTGCAGCTTCATTCAAACAGCAGGAAGGAAGGAAATGGTTACAGAACTCCCCCGGGAGCAAAGGGCAACAGAGCAGACTGGCACTGGGTGGCCATTACAACCTGTCTTCATAAATTTACAGATGCAGTACGTGAGCTAGCAACACACCCCACAACCTCTGCCCTGGCAGAACTGAAAATATTATGGGTAGATTGCATTGAAGCAGAAAAATTACTTGGAAAGGAGAAGAGACAGTGATGGGAACTTAGCCAGCAATGTATGCTGGGGATGTAAAGTGAAGATTAAGAGTGTTTTCTTTTGGCCACTGTTGGAATGGTGAAGACAAGTAGTGTGGCATTCACCTTGACACTTGTTCCTTGCAGATACAAACATTATGGTACATCACAGTAACATTAATCCTATGTGTCTTTGGGAGACAAAAGAACACAACAGGACCCCATTAAAATTTAGTTCTTGCAACATGAAGTTACATTTACCTCTTGCCCCTAAAACTTAAGCTCCATCGACAGAAGATCTAGAGATATGGCCGTAATAAGTAATTAAAAGCTAGAATTCTCCAAACCAGCCAAAAATAGGACTTGCTTTACATCCCATCCCCTGCTGCTTGATGATGAATATCAACAGGACATCTCTCAGGGCAGGAGGAACAACCCTATTAGCACTGGTCTGTGAAACACTGCTGGTGCTATAGCAGATCCTGTGGTGGAATGTTGATCTCACATGCCAAGGCTTCTTTGATGCCAAAACTAAACACTGCCCTCTGCTGGCAATGCTCCTCTGCAGCTTTTAAATCAATCTGCTATTTCAAATACATACCAAGCAACAAACTGATAGCAAGGAGCACAATTCAGTTACGAGCTTGTCTTTGAAAGCAGCCAAAACAATGCTCCATTCAGAACAGTGAAGAAAAACAGTTTAAATCTTTCATTGCAATTCTGTGCACCAAGTTAAACAGCTGGTAAAATGACACAAGAGCTGTTCTAGCAGACTCGTCACATGGGGAGGGATACTCGTCTCACACTGGAGGGTGCCAAGGACCTGCTTGAAAGTACCCAAAGCAGGTAAGCACCTAAGATACTAGGTGCAGCTGTAACACACATAATAGTTACAGTGGCCCAGCTAACATGCTTTATTAACCCATCTGAAATTGGGGAAGTTTAGACCATGAAGGGACATAATGAAAGAGTGAACTTCAAGCTACTACACCAACGTGCTCCACAGAAGACATCACGCAACAATTTCCGTGGTAAGTAATATTCTCAGCATTATTCTGCGTTGCATCTTAGCCACTGAAATTTTACTTCAAGGAAATTACTAGCAGCTTGCAAACCGCTCCAAGTTGTTTCCCCTTCTCTCAACACATGGTAAAAATAAATTCATTTTTGAATCCTGCAACAGTAATGTACATCTTCCTACTTCTATCCCTCATTTAATCATCTAGCATCTTATAGGTACAGCATTCAAACCTGCTCCAAACTGCAACTGTCGTAGGATGGTGAAATTAAAACCAAAATTGCAAAAACAGGAGTGGATGCTCATAATGTGGAGGGACAGGACATTTTCTGCTTTCCCCAGCAGTATCTGAGGTTTGAGAAAGCATGGCTAATAAGAGCAAGAGTGCCAAGAATCGTTCCCGGTAATTGCCTGGATGCTTCTATAATTGAAGTCCCCTAGATTCAAGCAGCACATTGGAGAATTGCACTTGGGGATTTAAAAAACAAAACAACAAAAAAACCCCCTCAAGATTTCTATGGACTGAAATTCAGAACAGGAGCTGCAATGGACAGGGATTACTTGAGGGGAGCTTTTGTTGTTTCACACCCCCCTTGTTCCTGTATGGGATTGATTTGAGTTGGTAGCAGAGGCTGGCCATACTGGTATATCCCATGCCATAATGTGCACCATACTCATCACCTCGGGAGCACTAGAATTCTCATCAGCATGTATAATCCACTCAAAAAACCTTCCATGTGATGAAATGTCTGCATTTTTAGTGTACCTGGGTAACAGGAAATTTCACTCCTGCTGGAATGCTGACTCCACAACTATAGGTTTTAAAATAGCCCTGACAGCAAAGGATATAATATGTGCCCTGTGAACAGGCTTCATGAGGCACATATGCATAATGTTCAATAATGCATAAATTTAGAACTGCTGGACAATTCTGGGGGTATTGTGTTGGGCTAAGTAAAGACAAGCACTTCACATTTCAGACCCTGTGAAAAATTTGCTTTTTACTAGTTTGTCTTGGAAGTAAAGTGATAGGTTGAGGGAAACATTAGAGGAGAACAAACCAGAAGTGCTGGACTTTTCAGACTTGGCAACATCTCACTCTGCAAACACCAACCCCATCCAGTTCATCACCTTAGAGAGTTCCCTTAACAACAGTGCTTTTCATTTTTCCCATGTTTAATGGAGAAGCAAGACAAGTCCAGTAAAAATAAATTAGACAGTAATGTAGAGTCACAATGGTGTGCAATACTGTCAGACTGGCTTTTTGCAAACACAGCTAACTTAGCTCATGCACACATGATCCAGTCAATGGGACAGACAACGTTTCCGCTTTCCCTCTGCAGCACCTCATATGGATGGAGACCTGGAGCGCAAGGACCATTAAGAGGAAGCAGTGCTTTCTGCTCTTTGTCTTTAAGAAGGATGATCTTTTCCCCACATTGTGGCAAGTTTCAATCACAGCAAAAACATTAAAATGACTGAAAATGGCTTTATGGCTAAAATGCCCTTTGATCAAATGAATTCTGACACAATAAAAAAATCCCTCTCAAATGAGGATCTGGAAGTGTCTGATTAAAAAAAAAAAGAAGAAAAAAAAAGACCCAAAGCATTAAGAAAAGAGAAATGCAGCTCCTAAAGCTCTTTGCCTATCCCAATGGCAAAGCTGCCTCAGAATGCAGAACAAGAAAACCACCTCCAGAGCTCTGGGAACCGAAATCCCTGGTAGCAAAAATTTATTTTCATGACTGAAGACAAGGAGAAATTTATAAATGTATTCTAGCAACTTGCTGATAAAATAGTAAGTATTCCATCCTTGTGATTTATGTGGCAATCTGGAATACAGCAAAACACCAAAAGGCTTCATTGTGTGTGACTATGGCAACCAGCCTTATCAGACCACGTGCACATCACCTGCCCTTACATCTTCCCAATCCCTAATATGCCAGGAAGTCTCTTTTGAAGGTCCGCAGTATATCCAGACGTCATCTGAGTGACTAGTGTCCAACGTTAAAAGGAGAAAAAAAACGAAGATTGCAGTGGTAAGCAGCACACTCATTTCAAAGCCCACAAAGACACCCACATTGTTAGATTCTCCTAGAAAATGTAGTTCCAACTTTTTCCCCACAAGGATCATACGACTGGCCAACGCTCAACGCATAAGCAGACTGTGCTTTGGTCCATCCACTCTCTCCAGCTTTTCAAAGTGCTTTCTGGCATTGCGGATGTTGATCAGTGTAGCTGCAGAAGCTGGCAAGGAGAAGAGGAAGAGAGGGGTTGGGGGAGAACAAAACCAGAAGGTATGTAAGTATGGAGAGGATCGTAAGTTAAGAGCTGCCTGGAAAGGTCAACAAGGAAGTCTCCCTGCTGTAGTTCTGGCTCACAGCAGCAGGATGGAGGCTACAACATTCTGAGTGGCTTGGTTCACAATTTCACTAATGCTTTGTATCTCTGGATTTCACGCTGTGAAACATGGCAACAGAGAAGGGACTATCCTACAGGCTTCACCATGCCACAGTGAGCGACAGATTCTTTACTGATCAGATTTTTTGGAAGGTGACTTATAGAATAGAATTTCTCTGCCTAAAGAGCATTACCTGTAGGAAAATGTATCGATACTCTTGAAAGTGATCTGCCCTCGATTAGCTCTTTTCTCGATATGTGGAAGCAATAAGTAGATCTGGGCTCGCTGATCAAAGAGTAACTGACAGAGTCGGAGGCAGCTGCAGTGAGGCAAGGGTTTGCTAATGGGTTGGAATTATGGAAGGAAGTTGCTTTAGCTTCTCAACTCCCCATCTGTTAGTTCCTAAAGCACAGCAATACTGCAACGGCCAGCAAGTCCACAGCGTGGTTGGATTAACTGATGGGAATGATCAAATACAATAAGGAAAGTATTTGCTGTTCTTTAGGGAATTGTTGCACTGGAACCATGCTCCAGCAGGTTGTGCTGCACACCCCACCCCACCCCACACGTTTTAGTTAAAGTTGTCAAGCTGCATAACAGACATAGATAGCCTAATGCAAATCTTTAGCAATAAAACACAAGAATGTGTTATTGAATATCTAAGAGCCAGCACACCAGGCTAGACATTTTTTGAAAAATGGAGATGCATCCATAATTGCTTCTGTGTATAAGGCCCAACTCATACACAAAGTGTACACGTTTAAGTTGAGTCACTCCACACAAGTCTCCACAGCTGCCACATGATATAGCAAGAGTATTTACTCTGTGCTGCTTTAGTGAAACAGACTTCTTAATGGGCACTGACCAATTTAAACTCCCATATTCACTGTATTAATTATTGTTCTGGATGACAGCACTGAAGAACCCGATCTGTGGTTCTCAACCAGGATGCCACAGCACCCTGAGCTGCCTTGAGATCCTTTCAAGGGTGTCACACTATTAAGTGTGCAAACATGATTCCCAAGATAAACCCAGAGATTTCAAATAGGAATCTATAGTTTTTAAACCATTCTTCCTTGCTGTAGTTCTTCGCAATGGAAAAAATGGCTCCGTTGCTTTTCCATAGGCAAAAAACAAGTGGAAACTAAGAGCTGGCATTTTCCAAGGGGCATCTTCAGTCTAACACTGGGTGCCCCAAGTCTAAAAAGATCAAAAACTACTGAACTTCATAGTCAAAGCTTGATGCCTTTTTGCACTTTTAACCATGCCTGCAACCAATGAGAGCATGGTTAACACACAGAACCAGCCTAACCACCATAAAGTATAGATGGGAGCTATTTTAAGACACCCAATTCAAATGAGCTAATCAGCTTTAGTTCTTTGGAAAAACAACCCCAAAAATGTGTACAGTCTCAAACTTACGTATGGAAGGATCTGACATGACCACCATCACGTATGTATTCGATGTAAAGATATCAATGAAAGCAGCAAAGTTAGAGTTCCTGACCTCCATGCTCTGGAAAGAAGCAGCCAGCTTACTAATAGGAGGAAAGAAAAGCAAAGTTAACTTCTACTGAAAGAACATTTTTTCCAAAAGTAAGCTCTTCATTTGCACAGCATCTCATTTCTAAGGACGTTTTTTCAGATCACAGTTTGAAGTCAAAAAACTTTGTTTGCACAATAACAATTCAGTCACTAGGCTTTGATAAATTCCAGATGCATGGCTGTAGTTCTCACTTTACAGCTACAAAACATGAAAATGTATTAGATCCTTTTTATTCAGTGCTGAATAACTACAGCTTTCTTTGCAGGTGGAACCCAATAAGAAAACTCCACATACTGCACATTCAATTTGTTCAAGTTTGCTACACTTAAGTCAGCGTCATTTACCCAGTGCATGCCATCAGGAATAATTCTGGGGATAGAACATAGGACAGGAGGAAACCAAAAACTATGGAGGCAGCCTAAGCCACATAGTCACATGTCTGTTCCCACCACCATATTCCAAACCTCTGGAATCTTGGGGTGGGGGACACAGATGGAGACATTTTGAAAAAAAAAACAAAAAACTTTTCAAATCTTATAGTGCATCTTAAGCATTAACTTCCAAATTGTGACTGCTACTACATTTGCTTTAGCAAGTGCTTCCTCTCAAATCAAATTTTTGGCTCTTATAGTCAAGTTCTTTTAAGTTTACAGTGCCACAAAGTGTTCTCACCACCTGTCATTAGGTCACCAGCTCAGTCCAGTAACTGCTCTGCAGAGCTCAGGGAAAAAAATACTGGAAAAGAGTAACGGCCATTTCAAAACATGCCACTTTCAATGATTGCCACAAGGAAGTTATGAAAGGCAGGGGAAACGGAGTCATTATTAAACACGATACACTGCAGACACCACTTTAGATAAGACATCTTCTCCGGAGGCCAACTATTCACAGCATTATTCCTCGTATCAAGCCTGAATTGCACTACAGAAGACTTTAAGTACCAAGTGTGCCTGGCTGGGCACAGAGTGGCCATTTATCTCTAATCAGAGCTGCAGTAAATCAGTACAAAATGGGTGCTCTGAAATGGACCTGGAACCCCAGGAGGACCTTCCAAGAGGGGTGGATTTAGACTGACCAGCATAGTGATGCCTGAATTGCCTGCACATGCAAACTGGAAGATCAAAAACAAATATATTCAAATGGGACTACTCTAATGACATGAATATAAGTGAGTGTGGTGAAGTGAAGATATGGAACACATGCTCATTTGCCGACTCCTCAGTGAGACTTGTATGAAGGAAGACCTTGCTACAGCAATGGAAAGAGCCATCAGTTGTGTAAGATTCTGGAAAAACATCTAGTTTATGACAAGGACACAAGAAGAAGCAGAAGCAGCACAAAGTGGGGATTCCAACTCCCACTCACATGCTGAAAACTACATGTGCTTTTTAATGATGCTAAAAACCTGATAATCCATCTCACCTGCAGCTCAGTTTGAACTGTTTGATAATGTTGCTAATTTTCTCAAATCTGTGGATATCACGCTGCTCTTTGCACTGATAGTGGGAAATGACCTTGTGGGGGGGAAAAGAAAAAGGAAAATCAATAGCAATTCAATGAAAGCAGAGGTTTCCACCCATATTTCCAATAGATAGTCCTGTGGATCTCCTCTCCTTCACCCTGCCATTTTCCAAAAGTCAGACCACCCCCATACTTGAAGCTACACTGTGGCCACTTCAAGTGACTGTTCTAAGACGCTTCATTCCTATTTAAGGTCTGCTGCACCAATTTTCTGGAAGCATTTTTGGTCCAAGGAATGATAAATTTTCAGGGAGGAAAATTAAGTTCTGCCTTAGGCCTGGGTAGGGAACACTCATTATGTGGCCATAGCTACACTTGATTCTGCCCTAGATCAGGGCAGTCCAACTGGTGGCCTGTGGGCTGCACGTGTCATGCAAGCAATTAACTTACAGCCACCTGGCTATGTGCCTTTATCACTTTGGAGGAAGGGGATGACCCATTTGCCAGCAATAGAGCAAGGGGTGGGGGCACTTATGTGCACAGTGCAGTGGGAGGAGGTCAGGAAACGCCCTGGTGCACATAGCGTGCAGCCTACAGGGGTTGTGGCCACCTCCAGTGCCAGTGGTAGGGCATGTGGCCGCCAGTCACTTAAAA
>NW_005842931.1:287383-302746 GCF_000455745.1 Alligator sinensis
ATTCCTGTCCTCAGTGACTGTGGTACTTCATGCATTCTTATAGACTGAAGCCCAAGTGGTCAGTCATTCTGCTGCAGGAAGGCTGTCATGCATTAGCTCTTTCTGACTTGTATCTCTCTTCTTGAGAGTATTTTAAGGCAACATAATAGCTTATGCGTTAAACTTGCAGAAGTCATGGAACAAGCTGTGGTGTCTGCAATAAGACGTGGTAGTAACAGAGGACACTGGTAAAGGTCATTAGGCTCTTGCTTTCTCTATGAGGCATTATAAACTAGGGCAATGGTTCTCAGATCATTTTAGACGCAATCATTTCAGCCAACTTAGACTGAAAAAAGCCAGCTTGGTTTGCTCTCGTTGATTACAAAAACAAAAGACCAATTCTTCTGTTGCAAAGAACTTGGAACACAACAGGTCAGGATGTTTTTAAGCACTGTGGATTCCTATCTGAAATCTCTGAGCTTATCTTGTAAATCATGTTTGCATGCCTAACAGTGAAAACATTGTACGGCACCCCACAGCATCTTTGGAAGGATCTCAAGGCACCCCAAAGAGCTGCACCACTCCGGTTGAGTATCACTGTACTAAGGTTATGTGAGAACTATAGCATTCAAGTACCTGAGGTATATGCTTCTATTTAAAATATGAAAATAGATCTTATTTTTGAATCTGAGAGTGTATTCATCCAGATGTGCACATATCTGGACTAGTGGAATGCTACGCCAATAACAAATTACATGTGCAGTACCCAATTCTCAGATAAATATTTGAGTTATTACTGTGTTTTGGACAGTTTCTACAAATGTGTCAAAGGAATTTCTCTTCCAGGGACTGTAAATCCAGAGGAAATGTGGCATTTCATAAAGGAGTGAATGTTGTAAAGAAGCCCCAAAATGCCATTTCTGGTTTTTGAAGTCATGTTTAAACTGAGAATAACTTAGTTGCCTGCATCAAACAGTCTGAATGATAATACAGGCCTTACAATGAAATGCTGTCAGTCATTAGTGCAATACTAATCTTAAAAAAAAAAAAGTAGAACATGTTGGGAGGGAAAGAATCACTATTTCACATGAACATGTTGAAAAATGAAGAGGCATGAATTCCCCCCTTCATTTTCAGTTCTTTCAAAAACCAAATACATTTTGCTTGGCTGAAAGATGGAATGTTTAAAGCAAAGCAAAAATATTTCATAGTAGTTTTTTTTGTTTTGAGAAGGTGCTAGCTCAGGAAAAGTTCCAAGAGAAAATTTTCACCCTATTTTAGAAATTGGGTGCATTGTGACCAGGCACATGACAAACAAGGAACTATGGAACAGCTCATGCATTACTTTGGGTTTGAAAATCTCCCAGTTTTCACTTCTAATTAACACTGTATTTTGTCTCATTTAGAAGAATGGAATTATACAAAAACTCCAAAAGCAGGCTTCAGAACAGGGATGTGAAACACCCTTCAAGGACTGAAAGAGGGGAAATGTGAATCAAGCATTTAGTCCCAGTCACAGAAGCGCTGCTGAGTGGGAGTTTGGGAAACTTCATGAAAGCTACTGTTTCATATTAAGAGGTGAGAATTACTTTCACCATCATAAGGCATGGACTGAAAGAACTTCTGCACCTTTGATCTGCCAGCAACTAAAGGGTTATACCTGCATACCTTCTGCATTTAACAGAGCTTTTCATCTGAGGCTCTCTATGCATGTTACGATCTTTATATCGGAGAGACTATCCTATTCCATAGATGTTAGGGTCGGAAGGGACCTCAATAGATCATCGAGTCTGACCCCCTGCGTAGGCAGGAAAGACTGCTGGGTTCAGATGACCCCAGCTAGATGCCCATTCCAGACTTTGGCCACTCGAACTGTGAAGAAGTTCTTCCTAATGTCTAGTCTAAATCTGCTCTCTGCTAGCTTGTGGCCATTATTTCTTGTAACCCCCAGGGGCACCTTGGTGAGTAAAGCCTCACCAATTCCCTTCTGTGCCCCCATGATGAACTTATTCCCTTATGAAATAAGGTGCAGGGACAGCAGTTCTCACCAGAAAAGTGGCTCTTTCAAACAGAAGAACTTCATCTGCTTCAATAATCTGAGCAAAGTTCCTCAGGTTCATTTCCAGTTGCTGGACATTAGGAATCAGCTGATAAACTATACTGGACCAAGCCTGTTGAAAGAATGCAAAGAAATGCTGTGAGGACTGCATGAGTCCACTTCCTCCTCCTCTTGCTGTGCAGCATTCATGAAAAACTGTATTCAGGCTATAGTTGGTTAAAAACACAAACAAGAGTTATGCAAAGTTCTCTCACAGAGCTGTTCATACAACAGAACTATGTCTGAGGGACCTGCTAATATTCTCATCCCACACCTCTTCCTGAACAATATATTTGCCAAGGCCAGTTGTAAGAGGAATAAAAATAATACAGGAACTAGGATATCAAATCGCCAGTTGGTGACTAAGCCGAATTGCAATGGTGTGTTTAGTTCCCTTATGATACTAAAGGGAACTAAACACACCATTGCAACTGAATCGCAGGTATCTGTAACCACTTAGAATCAGGCCTTCAATTTGTACAACTTTTACCTCGCTGCCTCTTCCCAAATAATATATAGTTCTACCCAGATTACAGTTCTACCAGGTCAAGAACCCAGGAAAATCCAGAGCTCTAAATCCAGTATTTTTCCCTGAGCTCTGCAGAGCCCTTCTGTTAAGTTCATGGCAGAATTGGAGGTTTGAGCCCTGCCAAGGGCTGAAGATTCAAAATATTACCTTACTTTAGAGCTCTGAAAGGGCTAGACCTACCATGATGGAACTCTGTTTATGGATACTTCCATACAAAGTGCAGACCAATGGAGAAAACCAGGGGAAATCAATACGATTCAAACTTTGAAGCCCCTTATTCAAGAAGTAAGTTTAGCTAGGTAATGCTCAGCAAGTCTTCTTTTAGAAAGACAGTTAGCTGCCTGCAGTATGGCAGCAATTAACACATATGGAAGGATTATTTAAAAGTGTGTATCCTGGACCAACTCCATTCAGGCATGTCACACACTGCAGGCTGAGAAATTCTCTAGATTTACGGAGTGTAAGAGCTCAAGCTCTCCGAGCTCCTCTGAAGTCACTGTGACTGCCTAACAGGCTGACATCCAAAGGTTCTGCCACCCAGGCAGCTAGTCTCTCTGCTCATTAAGACCAGATTTGTTTTTCTGAACATAGCATATCATAACATCATTTGATCCCTACTTGGCTCAGGTAGTGCCATCATACCAATGTCGGAAGGGGAAGTAGCCCAGCATTTTAACTGGCATCAGGTCCCTGCCTTGAACTGCTTGCATGGAACCCACCCATCTCAGAAATTATTTCCAAGTTCCAGAACTAGAAGCATTTAGTCCAGTTACGTAACTTCACGGCAATCGCCCACAGAATTCACACAGAAAAAGTTTGCAGGAAGACATGCCCTAAAGAGGAAAAGAAGCCATACTAACCTTGTAAAGGGTTTCATCCCAGATAGATGTTCTAAAGCAAGCACACTCCAGGGGACGGGACAGACGCCTCAGGTCCTCCTCCCTCTCTTTAAAAATCTGGGAGAAGAGAAGTTTGATATTTCTAGGTAAGCAAATACACTACTGCTTCTGGTGAATATTCTTGCTGTAGTAATGTTATTATATTCATAGTACCAAATTTGCTCTTGAAAACACAGCACAAGTCTGTACAATACTTCCAGGGCTGAGAAAACTGAGGATACTGCTGGCCAGTATGGAAATACACTGAGAGAGCTATGAGAGGGACAGAGGACTAGAATAGCGGGGGCTATAGAGGAGAATAGTGGCTTGGGCCTGGAACAGCAGGTATTACAGATCATAAGTAAAACAGACTGACAAAAAAAACATACACACTCAGCTTCCCCAGGACCTTCCATGCTGCCTGTACTACCTCTGGCAACTCCAATGATCTGCTGTGTTATATTGCTGGGGTTCCAGAAACATTCAAGCTTCTGGATCTGAATGATTTGTGGGTTCAAAGATATGTCATAGTGAAGACAGTGGAAGGAACTTTTGTTTTTGAACCCCTTAAAAGAGGGGCAGGCAAAATGTGGTCCATGGGCCAGATGTGGCCCACCTGGCTGTTCTATCTGGCCTGCGGGGTCCTTAAAACATTTTAGAAAAATTATTATTAATCTGCTCGTCATGCGGCCCTCAATGGCTTGCCAAAACTTAGTAAGTAGCCCTCCACCCAAAATAATTGCCTGCCCCTGCCTTAAAAAGTGCTGCATTACTGAAGTTGGCATAAGAAAAGTACTGTTGTACCCACACTGGTCTAAGGAGTATGCCAGAAACATATTCCTCTACATATGGAACCTGAGGAAGAGCATTTTGTGCCCAAAAGCTGGTTTAATAGCTCTTGCAACCCTATAATTGGTCCAATTAAAGATACTGCGTGGCAATTCTTGCTTCTTACATGAGGTAAATACAACCCACTCCTGCAAAGCCCACTTCCATTCTGCTCATAACTGATGCTTTTATTCTGACCTCAGTTATTTTTAAACTTTCCAGGGCATCAAAATTTATAAACAAACAAGGGAAGTGTAAAGAAGGGGCAAACAGCTGTGTAAATCAGACAAATGGCCAAGTCCCATTGACTTCAACATTAAAGGCACCAGTTAAACTGATTTAAGCTTACCTGCTCCAAGCTATTTGTATCTTATTAAGATTCCTTTCCTTGTTACTAAGAGCCCCTTGCCTCTAACAGCTCTGAAATTGAGAGGACCTAGTCACTTTCATGTCAGTTAACAGCACAGCCCCAAGAGCAGCTGAGATGGGCTACACAGTGGTCTCCAACCTTTTTAAGTTGGAGATCACCTTTGGCATTTAAAGACAACCCAAGATCTACTGTGTGCTAGTGTCCCCCCCGCCCAATAAGTAAGTCTGTGGGGAGGGAAGGCGGGGACAGATCAAGGCAGAGGGAGAAAAAATTATTTGGGGGCACACCTCCTCAGTAGGCAAGTCCCACCCAGCCAGAGCCCTACTCAACTTACCCCTGCTTCTGCCACTGCAGCACTGTTCCTCACCGTGGGGGCCTCAATTTAGCCCCTGTCCCTTTCCTCCCCCACAGACTGACCTGCTGGGCTGGCGCTCGCATCTGCATGCACATGGGCACTCAGCCCCCCCGCACCCCAGGCTCGGATTGACTCCAAAAGGCTCCAGGATATACCAGTGGATCGAGATCCCCTGGTTGGTGACCACTGGGCTACATGGTGAGCTGTAGAGGGCTGCACATATAAAAACTTTCAGAAGATATCATTTTAACAAATAGATAAAAAAAATGATATACTAAAAATCAAATACTGTAACATTTTAATTTTATTTAAAAAAATTAATTTTTGTCCTGGTTTGTTTTTGAGTAGTGTATATAGAAGGTGATAGCATAATAGCTCAAAATAAAGTCTTAATCTTGTATAGTGTGTCTGTGGAGGGGTGGGTGTGCGCCTGCGTGCGGGGGGCTGCCTGCATGCTAGGTCCTGGGAGCCAGTTGGGGGTGAGGGGAGGAAGGGGCAGGGGTTTCTTGGAACAGAGCTCACCCCGCATTGCGATTCATCCCCCCTCATCCAACTTGCAGCTGCCCTCACAGTGCTCCATATGCGGCCAAGACCCTCTTGCTCTAGCCAGGGCAGCGTGTGCCACTCTCCTGCCTACACCCGCCCCAGGCCTAGCCCCAGCCAGCATGCAGCTTCCTAGCAGGGCTGCTCCTGCAGCCACCCTGGTACTCCTTGGCTCCTTCTCCCCTCAAGAGGCTCCTCCTCCTGCCTGCTGAGCCATGACAGGCAGCAGAGAGTGCAGAGAAGCTGAAGGGATGCACGCCATACCCAGCCAGGCAGGGGGAAGCTGCAGCTCGGCATCTCCTGCCCCAGTGTGCAGGGCTCCAATTCCAGCTTCTGGTCGCCTTCCAACCGCTGGCCACCTGCAGGCGGCTGTTCATTGCACTGGGCAGGCAGAGTAGGTGGAAGGCAGTTGGGAGCTGGAGCCCCATGCCCTGGGGCAGACACTGCCCAGCTGCAGCTCCCTCCCCCACCTGGCTGGGCACATGGTGCTCAACACACATCCCCATTTTCCTGTGCTACCTGCTGCTCAGAGCAGCGCAGAAGGGGCAGGAAGAGAAGCAGTACTCAGGACTGCCCTGGGTGGGGCAGGGACCCAGGTGAAGCCCTGCAGGTTGGACATGATCAACTGGCAGGATAGATCTGGTCCATGGGCCATATTTTGCCCACCCCTGGCTTTGTCCACATTAAATCCAGTGGACAAAATCCAGCCTGCTTGTTTCAGCTATATCTATATGACAGGTAGTCTCAGAAGTAGAAGCTAGAAATTAAAGGCAAGAAAGATGACAAGTGGGTGGAAGCCAGATCAGCTATCTGGTGGGGATAAACAACATTTCGATTCCTCTGAGGTTTATTCAATCCACAGAAACGTCCCCTTAAGGAGGGGGATTCTAAAGACATATTGGCCTGAAAATGAGCCCAACGTGAAAGCCACGCTGTATCACAGCACCTGGCTTCCAGGTTTCTGAAAGGCTTATACCATCTTCTGCCTTCAGTGGCAGGGAGCAAATATTACCCAGACACCTCCTGAATTGTTGCCTAACAACGCATCTAGACTGTATCTGTTGGATGCTAAAAATCTACCATGTGATTTGGGACTGCTTTCAAGTTGGGTCAGTAGTTTCAGTCCAATTACACAACACCTCTGACCCAAAATAGTCTAGCCGATACCTCAAAGCAGTTCTTATAGGAGATGCAGTACTTACAATTCATGTAACTGTGTGACTTCACACCTCTATGCTCTTATCTCAGGGAGTGGCTAGAATGCAATAACATCAAGATCCATGTGCAGAAGATTTAACAGCTACTGGATCATAACCTGAAATACCAGGCATCATGGCAAAGCATGAGTGTTTTTTGCTTAACTAGTTCCATGTCCAAGAAAATCCTGAATTCTGTCTAACCCAAGCAGGTTCGCTTGTTGTTTTACACATGGGGCCACCTTGCTTTATTCAGAGTCCTTTGCACAACTGCCCAAATATAGAGGAACAGAAGAGAGTTAGATTTGAACCAGCAACCTAGAAGTGAGGGTCTCTATCCCTCACAAAAAACCCAGCAACCCTCTATACCATCTAGCCCTCTAAAGTACTACAGCAATACTGAATCTTCTGGATTTCTTTCCCTGCAGCACTCCCAGGAGCTAGTAAAGATGCTACAATCAGGCAGGAGGTGGATTAAAAAGAAATTAATTTGATTCTACATTACACGAGCCAGCAGTATCTGAAATGGGCAAAGAGTAGTTCAGAGATAGTAAATTTGGAGGCTGCAAGCAATTCAGAACGTTCAGAGGCTTTCTTTAAACAGTTGAACAGAGTCTCTGGAGAAAGTGTTGGCGAGGATGCATTTAGAGCGAGAGATGGTAACAGCATTGTGTAAGATAACAACGCCAGTATGCTGTTCCTAAGAACTTGCTAATAAGGCAACAAGGAAGTTCCTCACCAGATCACGCTGATCCTCTTGTACCAGATCCATCTTGTGCACTAGGCAGAAGATCTTGGCATCGGGAGAGTTCTGGAGAATGGCCTCCAGGCATGACTGGTAGTAATGCATGTCCTTCTCCAACTCGCGGCTCTCCACATCGAAGACATAGATCAGGACTTCCACATTGCGGAAAATGTTATCCCGCTGGCTGGTGAAGTAGTTCTCCATAAAGGTGTCCTGTCTGAGACAGAAAGGCATAGTTTCCAGTTAGTTTACCTGTGGCTGAATTACCCAGAAAGTCTACAACATCTGAAGATTTAGCTATTGAGACTGGCGCTGACAGCTGCAAAGTCCTCCACTTATCTGCAGAGCAAGTACAGCACAAATAATATACTCTTCTCCCAACAAGACAGCCTAAATCCTGATCAACTAGCATGCAATTTATTATTTAGGAGACCAACTCCTTCCATCAGAAGTCTTTACCTGTATATATCCCTACCAAGATTGCCAGTAAATGGAACTGTTCAATGGAAAGCTGCCCACTAGGAGCCAGAGGTTTGTTACCACCCACCTGTTCATTTAACATTACTACTAGTTTGGTCCAGTTTGAACCAGTGACCTAGACAGAAGTTCTACACTCTATTTCTAATACTCATCTCGCCAGTCTAGAGTTTGCCCAGATACAGAGCTAAGATGCATCAACATAGCAGAAGGCATCAGTAGACAGTCTTATTGCACATCACACAGATTCTGGGTCATCAAGCTAGCTTCTTCCACCTGAGTCCATGTGTAAATTTAAGATGTGAGATCTACTACTTACCTGGTTGCATCATCTGTTTTGCAAGTCATCATAAACAGTTCATTTAATGTGTTCAATAAGAAGAAAGCATTCCAGCACCACTGCAGATAAAAGATGGACCTCCTGCTGATTAGTGACCAGGGCTACCCAACAGTTTTCATTCGGGAAAGAGCAAATACTTACCCACCACAGTCCCACAGGTTTAACACCAAGTTTCCTAGAAATCGAACATGGGAGTGCTCGACATCAACTGTAAAGAGATGAGAAGCTTATTAATGGTGGCACACACGAAATACACAACAGGTTGAAGTGTGGGGGGGCAGGACTGCTGGTTTGCCACCATCCCCATGATGAAGAAGTGACACAGGGCAACATGAAATCTTGTACTGCAAGGATGAATTCCATCTAACTGGCATTATTAGGTGTATTCAGCTGGGTGGTTACACCACAGGTGACCATAGCTCACTGAGTGAACTCAAGGCTGCCTGCCTTAAACAGGGATCCAGGTATTCCCCAATAAAAAAAATTGCAAAGTTCTCTGATAAAAAGCCCCAAATCCATGATTAAAATTAAAGGCTCCCCACAACCCCCCTAGCCCTTCTGGTACCCCTCTTCCCCCCACTACAGCCCCCCAGCCTTCCTGGTACCCCTTGCCCCCCACCCACAACCCCAGCAGGCCTGCTTGTGCCCCTTGCCCACCACCCACAGGCGCTGCCCCCCAGCCCTGCCAGAGGGGGCCCCCAGCTGCCTGGGCTATGGGGCCAGGGACCCAGGTCCACAGCTCCCTGTCCCCAACAGAAGACAGCTGCAGCAGAAGAAGCATGAAGCCAGCTCCCCCACTGTTGCCTGCTGCGAGATCAGGCAGGGCCATGTGCCCCCCAGATCTGTGCAGGGAGCAGGCTGCAGGCTTGAGCTCCCACCCTGCTTCCCTCATGCAGGGCCTCTGTAGCCCTGCAGGCATGACCCAGCATGGGTGGGAACAACAGGACCACATGGGGATCTCCTTGCCCCACCACCGCCCTGGAGACATGCCTCCTGTGCCTGTTGCCACTTTGAGGGGTGCAGCCCCGTGCCACTTCCCTCAGTGCAGCCCCATACACAAAAGGTGTGTCAGCGAGGCAGCACAGGGTGAGCAGCTGCTAGGAGATCCCTGCACAGCTCCTCTGTCCTCATCCACGCTGGGTTGCGGGGGGAAGGAGGCAAGGCGGTAGGAAACAGCAGCAAGCAGCTGCAGGATCATTGTTCCTTGCTGCCTTGCTTTTCTCCCCCACAACCCAGCTCAGCTGGAGACAGAGGAGCAGCCTGGGGATCTCCTAGCAGCTGCTCATCCAGCACTGCCCCAGCAACGCGCCTCCTGCACTTTGTAGGAGGGCTGTGCCCCTCAAAGCAGCAGTAGGAGCAGGAGGCACATTGCCAGGGCAGCAGGGGGGCAAGGAAATCCCCATGTGGCCCCACTGTTCCCAGCCATGCAGGATTGTGCCTGTGGGGCTGCAGAGGCCCCGTGGGAGGAAAATAGGTCAGGAGCTTGAGCCCACAGCCTGCTCCATGCAGAGATCTGGGGGAGCATGTCCCCCCTGCCCCAAGAGCGAAAGACAGAGTGCCTGGCCAGCTACACGTGGACTGCCCACAGTGCTATTGGCTCAACCAGGCTCAGCACCTTCATGCATGGCTTCCCTTAAGGGGCCATAGCGCCACTCACAGTCCACATGCAGCTGGCCGGGCACTCCATGTCTCTTGCCAACACCTCCCCGCTCCTGGCCAGAGTGCCCGGCCAGCTGTACATGGACCACGAGAAGCACTACGGGCCCCTAATGGAACCCGCACATGGTGGTGTCGAACCCAGTCAGGCTGATAGCATTGCTGGAGGTCCACGTGCTGCCGGCTGGGTACCCCATGTCATTCACTAACACCTCCCCTATCCCTCAGCTCCCAGCCAGCTGAGCCCCACTTATCTAACCTTACAGGCACCAGAAGGAAAGTGAGCCAGAGGTAAGCTTTGGGACTGAATAAAAGTTTCAGGCCCCGCTCTCCCCTCTGTCCCTCCAGGCAGGGCTGGAGGTTTCCCATCCATTTTGCGATCAGCTCTTGCAGGCTGGAACTCTGCCAGCCTGCAGAACTCTTTGCAGAAGCAGGAAATCCATGAGATTCTCTGCTAAAAAGGAAAATCCACATTCTCTCTGATAAAAATGGGAAATCTGTGGTTTTCTCCGTTTTTCTGTGGGAAACAGAAAACAGGGATCCCTGCTTATAAAATACCAGGATACTGCTCTCTGTGGAACATTCAATATTTAATACCTTAACCATTTTAAGGGAGTAATACCTTAACCTCCAAATCATGTTAAGCTTAAAACCAGTTTGGTCTGGATAAGCCCAAGCAGCTTTAAACAGATAGTGCTAGAAGGGAAATGTTAGAGAAGGGAGGGGGGATGGGGCATTTCACATTTTTTAAAAGATCCCACCATTCTGACACATGAGAAAACTCCACTATACATGTATGCATCTCTGTCACACAAGACTCTTACAGCTTTTCCCCAGTGAGGACAGTAGATGGAGGAAAGCCATACTAGGACTAAGAACTGCTTACAGATCTTTAAATGAATGACCCTACAAAAAGGGGAAGACAATATACTAACACAGGCTAATGAGTTGTGCTGCAGAAGTCAGAGGTCCTTATGTCGAGACCACTGATGCTATTTGCATAAGCAGCACAGCTACTGCTGCCATAGAGCAGCATCCTGCCATAGAGAAGTTGGACCCTTCCTCCTCAGCAAAAGCCACCACGATGAGCTTCTGAACAGCTCTCTGAGGACAGACAGGGTGAATCGAAAAAATCCACCTGCCTCAACATTCAAGTCATTTTCTGGTTTACACTTTGGAGGGAAGGATGAGATGAGTCCATTGACATAAGCCATCTTGTATGAACAGGTAGCGCTAGTCTCTTTGAATTTGCTGAAAGTAATTCCCAAGCCTTTTCTCCTTCATTTCATCTATTTTTGCTCAGATTTTAGCTGAGCCATCCTGGAAGAGCCTCCATTTTCAGGAGATGTCCTATTCTACTGCATCTACAGAAGAGAAAAAGCAGCACTCTCAAGAGGCAATGGCCTCACAGCCATTTACAGATGGTTTTAAATTCAGCTAGAATTCAAGAGCTGATGCTTTATGATTCAATTAGACAGAGATCTTACTTGTAGCACCGAGACGCCGCGTATCCCTGGCAATGTAGTTTGCGAAGATAATGGATCTCATGCTGGTCTTACCAGACCCGCTTTTTCCCATCAACAGCACCTGGGTATGGAAAAAAAGAGTTCTCCATGAATCTCTCATGACTGAGATACTAACACTGCAGAGACAAAAGGCCTCAACAGGCAATTTGATTTGGCTGCATTGGAAAAAGATGGTAAAACTCTTGAGCAGCTGGAAGCAGTGTGGTCTTAAATCCTTTACATACACAATGAATGAACCAATTAATATGATAAGCTATGAACCTCTATAGCTTATTGCCAATTTATATGCTGTCCATTCACCCAACATGCCTTGGAACAATTCCCTCCTCCTTGGGTTTTGCCTTTCTTCTCTCTCTCCACCCAGGTCTGTCTGTACAAGCTGTGCCCACTGCTCCTTGGATGAGGTGCCCAAAGCCAGGGATTAGTAACCTATGGCCTGTGGGCTGGATCCAGCCTGCAGAGCTGAGGGGTTCTGCAGCATTTCTAGGAGAGGAGGCTTCACCTGGGCAGCAAGAAGCGGCAGTGGTAGCACTGCTGTGGGGGGTGGGGAAAGTAACTGCAGCACCAGCTCTGGCAGCATAGGCTGGGTTGGAAGCGGCTAGTGCTTGGAGTTTAGCTCTGTTAAGGCAGCTCCCTGCACACACCCCTCCCCCAACTCCCACTGCAAAATGTTGCTTACCATTGCCTTAGATCTAAAAGAACAAAAAAAAGAGCCACTGAAAAGATCTCTCTCATTTCTCATTTTGCTTTCCCCGTGATAACCCCCAGCTTCCCCTATACAAGTAGCCATGGCCACACCAATCGGTACTCATTTCTCCTACACACATGGGGAGACGGCGCTCCACAAAGTTTACAGCTAGATTTCAAGTATCCAATGAAGATCTGGGTTTATTTTTTAAATAGCTTTTAGTCTTTCACTTCCCCAGACTGTTCACGCGCCCCCCAAAGGCACTAGCATTGAACGTGAAGCCTTGCTATTCTCAGTAAGTCTGAGCACCACAACTCAAGTGAGCCAACAACAACATAACACATTCCAGACGTTTAGGAAAACTGCTCGACTACACATGATCACGTGCCTATTCAGTGCCCTCTGCCACTGTGTCTCTTCTGATTATCTTGTCCTATTAGGCTCAAAAGATTCAGTTTGTTTCCCCAACTGAAATGCAACTGAAATCTTGCTCTTAGCTGCAAGTGTTTTAGAAAATGAGAAGTAGTACAGTGTGCGTTATCTACGTACCTACTGGGAAGTATAACTCATGTGCCTTAGCTGGTATTTTGCAAGTTAAGACAATTTCTTGCCTATCACTTCTGTTGTACCAAACTTGATTGCAGGCATATCCCTTAAATGCATAAATCAGTTAAGTGCACAACATCTGTAGCCTGCTGTATAACTTTGCCGTGCTCCTGTTAACTGTATATGAACTGCCTGCCTGCTTTGTAACAAGTTCTATTCCTTTAACTATTCCAGAAATAGTGCAGGGGAAGCAGCTGTCAAAGGGCTGCTATCAGAAGTCTTGAAAATGGTGGAGTTGGTCAGTTTGAGGGCTGCTAACCCCACAGCACTGACAGCAATGTGTACTTACCAAGAATTTGTTACAGCACTGTCAGTGCCTTGGTATTAGCAGAACCCCAAACGGGTTACTTGTCATCAATTTCAAGGCTTTTAATATCAGCCCAGAAACTGACTAGTAAAAGCTTTGAAAATGAGGGGAATAATGGTCAGTTTCAGGGCAGCTAATATCACAGCACTATGAACAATGCTTGAAAAATGCATAGCATTATTCATGTTGTGTACATAATGTGCATCCCTTACATTAAATTATATAAGTGCATACTCTTTGTCAGTCCTGAAGTGATGCACTTCTACAGAGTACACTAATTTGTAGGCTAGAGGGCCAATGCAGCTTGAGAACTCTAAACTACTATACAGATTCAGTTCTAGTTTCTTGTTTCCCAAGCCCCAGGAGAGCAAGAAGCAGCATGCTCAACTTATAACTGGAAGGTGGGGGAGGAACGTACAAGAGTCACTTGAATGGCTCTGCATATTGCCTAAACGATAGGCTTAAAGCAGCAGAGACTGGGTCACGCTGTCAAAAGAATTGCTGATTGAGTTCCAGTTGCAAGGCTAAGCCCTGCCTTTGACCCTACTCTGAAATCCTACTGTAAACAAAGGGGTTATAAGGGGGCAACTGGGCTGGATGTGGCCTGTAGACCACATGTTATTGGCAGCAGAGTGAACACCAGAAAGACAACCACTTGACTCTCAGATTCAAGAGTAAGCTTGTAGAGCTAGCAAACTGAAAACAAATGTGATCAACTGAGCCATTTAGAATCTCACTCTGCTAGTTTATAAAATAACTACTCAAGGAAGTGACTAAGTGAGGGTCAAGTTCTGTCTCAGTAGTTCTGAACCCAGTTATGGTACTGAATTGATTTATCTACTCTCAAAGCATAACAGAGTTCAAAAGAGCTAGGGATGACAGGTCTTAGTGGGCTTTGCAGCTTGGGAGCGCTCTTTTCCAGAGACAGACAGGATATGGAGTACCTCACAGCTTTCCTGAAGGAAACCTCTCAAGTCATAGTACAATCTCTCTTAGCTACATAAGGGACGACAAAAGATAGAAAAATATCTGCTTTCATTTGTCACAATGAAAGACTCCTTCTGGTGCAAAAGTGTTCCTGTGAGCCTTAGGCTGATAGTAGACACAGACCTATCTAGTCTTAAAAGAAGCCTAAAAGGTGTTAGATTTCACCATCACCCTACACTGACTTTTCAAATGGACCAGATATTGACATGCGGTAAAAGAAAGGACATCTGATCTAAATATCATGTACACAGCTACATTCTTCTAGTAGCTATTTTGAGCAATTCTTGCACGTTTGTCATTGATTGCCTATACCCCTAATCGCAAGTGGAGAAGCTATTTCCACCTTAGGATCCTGATGACTCCATAAACAAGTCAAGCTTCCTCACCCCATCACTTAAGGGAACCACAGCTCACCAATGCACATTCCTTCATTCGTAACTTATCAAGCATGTTTCAACAAGTACCCAAGGACTGGGTCTTGACACACCTACTCTCCTTAGGCAGGAAGAGGCACATAGGAGGTCAGAATTCAGTGTTATTTGCAGTGGCTGCCAGGCGTATTTTTGGAATAGTCACCATGTCAGGTTATGCCATGCCGGAGTTCAGTTGTTCTGGTTACAAAATTATTTGATATCAGCTTTAAATTTTGCTACAGGGGATAGTCAACTGATAACCAAAAAGATGACATTGAATTGGTGCAAGAATATACAGTATATTGACTTCTGCAAAAGACAGTGTCTGACAAACATCAGAATCAACTTCACCCACATTCGCCAATCTATAAAGCTAGAAGAGAGAGGGGTTAATTAAATTTTTACCTTTTTCTTCATGGCTGTGCTGGGCATCACCCACCTACAGAATAACAAGAGACACAAGCAGCCTTGTTATATTGCTCTGCTTTTCCTCCCACCTCCAAATCTCATCTTAGGTGCAAAGCAGGAAGAGATCCTTCAGCAAGCAGGAATTTCTGACCCAGCACCGACTACACAGTTGGCCAGGGAGGGCCGCCACAGTTGTGCCCTCCCTGAGCAACACTGGTGACACCAGGCTTTTCCCCAGGATCCTATTTAAAAGAAGCCCCCAACACACCAGTAATAAACACATCCCTTAATTAGACAATTACACTGAAGCCAGCAGCCTGAGGGAAAGCAACGCCCGGGTGCTCTCAGATGGTCCCCAGCAGCAACTAAACCTCCTCACGCGCCGGCTGAAGCCACTGGCCGCCCCGCCCCGCCGGCTGCCCGGCCTCGGCCAC
>NW_005842931.1:303870-310753 GCF_000455745.1 Alligator sinensis
CAGGAATGCTGTGGGAGATGGTATCAAAAGCCTTGCTACAGTCAAGGTATATCATGTCTACTGCTCTCTCCATATCCACAGAGCCAGTTATCTCATCATAGAAGGCGATCAGGATGGTCAGGCATGACTTGCCCATGGTGAATCCATGCTGACTGTTTCTACTCACCTTCTTCTCTTCCAAGTGCTTAGAGATGGATTCCTTGAGGACCTGCTCCATGATTTTTCTGGGAACTAAGGTGAAGCTGACTGGTCTATAGGTCCCTGGATCATCCTCCTTCCCTTTCTTAAAGATGGGACAAGTTTTCAAAGATAAAGGGCCAGTGGCTTTGCAATCACATCAGCCAATTCCCTCATCTCCCTCGGGTGTACTGCATCTGGGCCCATGGACTTGTACACATTCAGCTGTTCTAAATAGTCCCTAGCCTGTTCTTTCACCACTGAGGGCTGCTCATCTTCTCCCCAAACTGTGCTGCCCAGTGCAGTAGTTTGGGAGCTGACCTTGCCTGTGAAGATCAAGGTAAAAAAAACATTGAGCACTTCAGCCTTTTCCTCAGCATGTCACTAGGTTGCCTTCCCCACTCAGTAAGGGACCCACACTTTCCCTGATCTTCCTCTCCTCTTGTTGCTAACATACTTGTAGAAACCCTTCTTGTTAGTCTTCATGTCCCTTGCTAGCTGCAACTCCAGTTGTGCATGGCCTTCCTGACTTTATCACTGCATGCCTGAGCAATATTCTTATACAGGCAGTCCTTGGACTTATGACACAGTTGGTTCCTGAAAACCTGGTCTTAAGTCGACATGTTGTAACTCGGAACCAATGTTCTCATAAGAAACAATGTTATAAATGGGGGATTGGTTCCTGAACCAAGGCCCAATAACCTATTTTCACCAAAAATACCCAGAATTTTGTACTCGATCAATTATAGATGAGTAATATAGCTACATTAATGTATTTATATTGTAAATAGCAATCTCATTGATTTGGAAGGACTTCTTTGAGGTGACCTTGCTGGACTTTTTGAAGGGCTCTTGGTTGGACTTTTTGAAGGGTTCTTGGCTGGAGTCGTCTCAGGAGTCTTGGCTGGGTTGTTTTTGGGGTCTTGTCTGCTTTCTTAAAGAAAGTGCCCAAGGAAGTTTGGACAGATGTTCTCCAGGGAGATCGGCGATGCAGCAAACTTGTTTGCTGGTATGGCGTCGCATCAGGTCAAGCACTGTAAAGCCGAAACTGATGTCAGAAAGCTGAAGCAAGGTGTCAATTTATAAAGGTTGTAAGTGCAAAACATTGTAACTAGAAACGTTGTAAGTCAAGGACTGCCTGTACTCCTCCCAAGTTGTTTATCCAAACTTCCAATTCTTATAAGCTTCCTTTTGAGGTTAAGCTCACCAAAGAGTTCTCTGCTAAACGAAGCTGGTCACTTGCCAGATTTTCTATTCTTTCTGCAAATGGTTTGTTCTTGTGCCCTCAGTAAGGCTTCTTTAAAGTACAGACAGCTCTCCTAGACTCCTTTTCCCCTTGGACTGGCCTCCCAGAGGATCCTGTCCATCAGCTTTCCAGAGCCTGACAATGGGACTTTGATCCCAAAAGCTTGCAGAAAAGGACAATTTTCTTGCCATTTTCCAGTTGGTTTAATAAAAGGTATCATTTTGGAACCAAGAGTTCTATATTTTGTATTTCCCAGGCTCTGTGCATTTGTGTACAGACACCTGAGGTGACTGGGAATTGCCCTACTTTCTCAGGAAGAATGAGGCTTCCCCTGCTGCCCCCTCCTGCTTCTGCTTCCTCCAGGCCTCCCACTTCCCCATGTACCTCAGGGCTTTGTTCTCCATCCCCTAGTGAACCTAGTTTAAAGCCCTCCTCACTAGGTTAGTGAGCCTGTCTGAAAAGATGCTCTTCCTTCTTTATCAGGTAGATCCCATCTCTTCCTAGCAAGCCTTCTTCTTGAAACAACATCCCATCATCTTTGCTGGCAACACCACAAGCACAACCATGCATTGATCTGCAAGATGCACCCACTTCTGCCAGGGCCATTCCCCTTCACCAGAAGGATTGACAAGAACATGACCTGTGCCCTCATCCCCTTTACTTTTGCACCCAGAACCCTGTAGTCACTCTTGATCTGCTCAGGGTCACTCCTGGCAGTATCATTTATGCCCACATGGATGAGCAGCATGGGGTAGTAGTCAGAGGGCTGGATGAGTCTCAGTAATCCTTCCGTGACATCTTGGATCCAGGCTCCAGGCAAGCAGCAGACCTCCCAGCAGGGGTGATGCTTAGGGGGTGCACGTGTGTGCACATGCACCCCCTGAGCATGGCAGTGCACCCCCTACAAAAAGGTGCTGCTGACATTGCTGGCGGTGCCTGTGGGCGATTGCCGTTCACCACCCCACCACCAACACCACTGGTGGCATTTATTGGCGGCCAGCGATCCTTGGTAGCAACAGTGCCGGCAGTATCTGCGGGAGCTCCCACTTACAGATGCCATGCTCCTGCCGCCGCCGTGCCCACCAGTCGCCGGGAGCATGCATCATTCATGCCTCCCAGGACAACAGGATGGGCTGGCAGATTAATCCCTCTGTCCTCTTCAGAAAGGAGTCCCCAACCACCACCACCATCGCTTCCTCCTCATGACAGTGGTCTCAATCCTTCCTGCCTTGGGGATTCCTGGCCTGGCCTCTTCCACCAATGGAATGTGCTCCTCCTCTGTTGCAAAAGCTCCTTTGAGGTAATTTTCATTTGAATGACTGTTCTGGCCTGTTTTGATGCAAGTCAAAAACTCAAGACAATCAACCCTGTATTAAACCAGGGTTTAGCTGAAGCGATAGCAGCAATATATCAATTATGACAGTGACAAGTAAAGGTCTGCGTGATGTCAGCTGTCCCAGGGAAACCACAGAGTATGTGGCCTCCATACTGAAGGGTCCTCTGCCAGCTCTGTGTACCCAGACAAGAAGGGACAGCTGTCAGCAGAGACAGATTAAGATTTATTGGGGACCTGGGCTCCAGCAAGGGAAGGGGCCCCTTCCTTTCCTGGTGCTGCTGCTATCAAGGGTGAGGTAGGCTTGGGGAAACTATAGCTACCCCAAAATTCAGTCTAGCCACCCCTACCAGTACCACCACTCAGTCACCCCATGCAAATGAGCCCGCAAAGGTGCAGCACTCTCAGCAAGCGTGGTGCCAGCCTCTTCCCAGTGGAGGGGGCTAGGCTCAGAGTGGGCGGGAGTGGGGCAGGCTCACCTGTACAGGGTGGGTGGGCAGCGGTGGCAGCAGTGCTGGGAGGGGTGGCTACAGAGGGGGCTAAGGTGAATTTTGGGGTGGCTATAGCCCCTTCAAGCCCCTGGCCTGGCCTGACACAGCCCAGCCCTGGTCCAGCCCCCCACTTTGGTAGGAGGCTGGTGCCCACAGGAGAAGCTGGGTGGGATGTGGGCTGCTTGCTAAGGGTTTGGTTCTCTCCTCTCTGCTGCCTTTGCCCCAGGGGCCCTGCGCTGGCAGTGTGTCCCCTGCCTACCCAGCAGTGGGAGGCATTATTCACTGCCCCCACAGCTGCCAGATGGGCAAGGGACGCACAGCTGGTACAAGGCCCCCAGGGCAAAGGCAGCAGAGCAGAGAGTTCTGAGCCTACAGCAGACAGTGCACATCCGTCCCGCACAAAAATCTGGGGGGGCACATGCCCCCCCCCCCCACGCCAACCCCCGGGGGCGACCCCCCCCCCCCATGCATCCCCTGGGAGTGCATGCAGTAGTGGGGAGCCACCTCCCCCTGTGCCACCTGGACAAGCCACACCCACGGCTCCATCCCACTCCTTGCCCTGGGTCCCATGCACTGCCCTCACTAGGCAGTGTCCCCAGCCCCTGCCCTACTCCCTCTGTCACTGTGGAGACCTCAATCTGCCCTCCCTTTCCACTCACACCCCTTCCCTCCATACACTTACCTGCAGGGAGCTGCTCTCCATGCTGCCTGGCTGTGTTCCAGGCCATGTGCTTGTGTGCAGCTGTGTACAGGCACACCATGCCTCCTGCGTCTCACTCCCAGCAGCCCCAAGCAGCCCCTTGCAGACTACAATGCTGCCCACCTGCAAGGGGAAACTCACCATTTGTAGTGGGAATCCAGATACCCGGGGGCCCCTGGTTGGCATGGGGCCCTAGACCCAGGCCCTGCCGGCCTGTGCATTAATCCACTTATGGCTGTCAGATAGAGAAGTCCCACCGAAGGTACCTTCACACCCTGTTCTAAATAAGGCAGCCCAGGAGGCTGAACCATGGGGAGAGCCTGCAGCACACCACATGGCACATTATTCAGGGAGGTAATAATGAAGGCCCAGATGCAATGGCTTCGACACATGGCTTACATGGACACATGGGCAATACATGAAAGCCTGAAGAGCTCCTATAGGATGAACTGGAGTGAGAAGCAGAAGCCTTGTTGCCCAGATATGTACCTGAACAATGTCCTAAAGAGGCCCTTTCTGAGTTCAGCCAATTCTTTTGCACTCTTAGGCATAGGCAGGCAGCACTGGAATGCCAAGATTTGGGAAACTGCAGGCCTTTTTGAACAACAGAGGCATACCCTTGGGCAAGAAAAGGGCTTACGGTGAGGGCTGCATGACCACCCTCCTCCTCATCACTGTCATCAGCAGCAACCTGGCTCGCATGCTGAGTGAGGCTGCAAAGTTCCTGACAACAAGCACTCATTGCACACAGGCCTGTACAGTCATGGGAATATCTAGCATGTTTGACTCCGCCCCTAACAGTGACATCATCATCCTCAACTAAAAGGGACTCACTGTGGTACCTTTCCTGGCCTATCAGCAATGTTCTCCTAGCATTGATCTGGCTTGAGCTTAGGGTTTATTTAAAGGAAGGAGTGAGAAACTTTAGCTGATGGTGGGAAAAGTTACTACTGAAAATGCTAGCCTACCACCTCATGGCAGGTTTGCGTCTTGGGCTTGAGAGCAGGGCGTTAACCATGAATCCAGCCCAGTGGTGTTGGTGGGCTCTAAACTCTGAAGGACACTGGGTGCTTTTTATCCATAGACTACAATCTGGTATTAAAGAACGAGCTGGTTTATAGAGTACATCACTCATTACCAAAGTGTCCTTTGCCAGCATGCACGAGGGCTGGTGTGAAACTCAGGCTGGATTCTATATGGATGATTTCTACTTTGGCTGTACCAAAATCCTGGTTTTGAGCACAGAAGGCAGTTGTTTGGGGTCATTGCAGCTCCATAATCTCCGGCAAGGTGTTGCAGCCCTCGTCCTAGCATATGCAGTTCCTTCAGAGGGGTTGAGCATTGTTAGGAACAGCCAACCACTGCCCCAAAAGCTGGTTAAGAATCAGTACATTGAGTATCTAGCACTGATTTCCTGGTTCCCCTATAAGCCTCTTGTAATCCCAGCTCTTACTGGAAGTTCTTTATTCATCTCCTGCAATAGATTTTGTGTCTTATGCTCAAGGTCTTCCAAAGCTCCTTATGCAAAAATGAGCCACATGCTGAGAGTACAGTAGCCACACTGATATACACAGCCTCCACCCTGGGCTCAGCCCCTGCTCCCATGTGGCCGCAGACCTTGAATCTACCACAGTGAGTGAAAGGCTAGGTTTCTCCCTTCCACAGGGCTTTGGTTTCTGCCTGGGCAGGCTCCAAAAGTGCACCAAAGGGACCAGAGTGCAGTGTCTCCTCTAAGAGGTGATGACCCTAATGTCTTCTCTAGTTAGCTCTAGGGAGACTTTGCAAGTTATTTCACTTGAGCCAGAATGAGAGTGACCATGCTGGGTCCAACAGCTAAGGTGCACAGAGATGGGTTAGCATCACAGAGTCAGTGTGTTTGCATCTGATGAGTTGTGGGAAATCAAATGCAGTAAACATCAGCAGTACTTGGGTGTCAACCCACCCAAGTGTTCAGCCAGCATAAGCTTCAAACACCAGCTAACTCAGCAAGAGATTCCTGTGCGTGAAGTTCAGGGGCAAAACTTTAGCTGTACCTTAAATTAAGAGAGCAGTGAAGGCAGAACAGTAATGATTGTCCATCACAGCCCATATCTCAATCCCTTTCCAGTTGTTTTGTCCCTAACTTTGACCCATCAAGCTCCTAGATAAATCTGGTGACCCAACTGGGCTTAAATCAGGAGAGCATCTCTCCCATGATTATAATGGGAGAAATCCAGTCCTTACTTTCAAAGAGCTGGATGAAGCAGGAGTTATGCAGTCACTTCATACAGTACTGGAAATGGGGATGCTCTCATTTTTCTCCATTTGCAGCCTGCTTTAGAGCTCCAGAGGGGAGAAAAAAAAAAAAGAGTAGTGTACTGTAGCCTAAAGAGGTGTTATGTGCCCCATTTGCCACAAGGGAGCAGGGTTGGACTGGGAGTAGTCAGGATTTACAGATGGCCTTTACAAATGTCCAAGTGCCCCTTGGAGGTGTGATCCAGCAGAGAGTTTTTATACGTCCAGAAGGGATTAGGTCAACGGTTGGCAACCTATGGCACGCGTGCCAAAAGTGGCACACGGCATGCTTTTGATTGGCATGCAGACTGCTTCCCACCCCAAGGCATGGGAAGAGCCGTGTCCAGATGGAGCAGCACATGGCTGCGTGGGAACAGCCTTGCACTGCCGCCGACCCCAGCCGGGTAAGAGCCCCTGCCCCCAACCCTGTTTGGGCCACAGACCCGGCCCAGCACCACCACCAGCACCCGATGGCCCAGGGTCCAATGCCACGCTGCTGGCAGGCCCCGGCCCTGCCTGGGCCCGGCCCCAGCTGGCACCACCTCCACGGCTGGCCCCAACCCAGTGCTGTCCCGGCGCTGCCAACGGCCCTGGCCCTGGGCCTGGCCATGTGCTGCCAGCGGGCCCAGCCCTCACCACAGCTGCCACCAGCCCCAGCCCCG
>NW_005842931.1:310919-311345 GCF_000455745.1 Alligator sinensis
CCCCGGCCCCCCCCCGGCACTGCCGACTGCCCCGACCCGTGCTGCCGGCGAGCCCGGCCCCGGCCCAGGCTGGCACTATTGCCGCGGCCCACCCCAGCCTAGTGCTGCTGCCGGGCCAGGGCTGTCAGCAGCACTGGGATGGGGATAGGGCTGGGGTCCACGCAGGGCTGGGGCTGTGGATCTGCACAGGCCCTAGCCCCATCCTGGCGCTGCCAACTGCCCCAGCAGCCAGCAGGAGCTGGGCCGGCCCAGGCCCAGGCCCTAGCCATGGCAGTGTCAGCAGCACTGGGATGGGGATAGGGCTGGGGTCCACGCAGGGCTGGGGCTGTGGATCTGCACAGGCCCTAGCCCCATCCTGGCGCTGCCAACTGCCCCAGCAGCCAGCAGGAGCTGGGCCGGCCCAGGCCCAGGCCCTAGCCATGGCAG
>NW_005842931.1:311578-312645 GCF_000455745.1 Alligator sinensis
GGCCCCGGTCTCAGCCCGTTGCCCCCCCCAGCCCCATCCCGACGCTGGTTATGGCTCGGCCGCAGCCCCAGCGCCGTGCTGTCAGTGGGCCCTGGCCCCAGCCCCACGCTGCCGACAGCCAGGCTCCAGCCTCAGGCCCTGTTGCCCGTGGACTCTGGCCACGGCCTGAGGGCCCCCAGCCCCACGCTGTCGGGCCCCAGCCCGACCCCAGCCCCATGCTGCCCACAGCCCCATGCTGCCAGTGGGCCCTGGCCACAGCCACACACTGCCCATGGTCCCAGCCCCAATGGGCGCAGTGCTGGCACCTGCTGTCTTCCCAGAGCCTGGGGTCGGGAGACAGCCGGGGCCGGGGTCGGGGTCGGGGTGGGGAGGCAGCAGCTGTTTGCCGCCTCCTGGCTGCAGCCGGCCCAGGTTCAAGGTAGCTGCTGATAGCCATGGAGCCTGGGTTGCTCCCAGCAGCCAGCTGAGAGGATGGAAGCCCTGCTGGAAGCAGCCCAGGCTCTGTGGTTATGAGCAGCTACCCAGAACCTGGGTTGGCTGCAGCTGAGAGGATACAAACTGCTGCGGCCTCCCCTGGCCCCAGCTGCCTCCCAGACCCAAATCCAGCCCTGGGCTCTGGGGAGGCAGCAGATACTGGCGATGCTCCCCACTGCGCTGCCCTTGCTGCCGTTTGTTTGGAGCAGTGTGTGAAACCTGGCACAGCAGAACACAGCAGTGGGGTGCAGGGAAGCTGCCTGCTGCTCCAAGCTCCCCACTGCCCTGGCCACACTTACCCTGCAGGTGGGGGCAGCAGCGAGGGGCTCAACCCCTGTGTGCTTGCCTATGCTGTTCCCATGCACACAGGGGAAGTGTGACCCAGGCAGCGCAGAGCTCGCAGCAGAAGGCAGCTTCCCTGTGTGGCCCCGCTGTGTGCTGCCACTCTGGGTCACACATGCTGTGCTCAGGAGGACCCAGGGGAGGGCAGCAGGACCAGGAGCACAGTGTGTGTGAGGGCAGCACAGCAGAGAGCATCACCATTATCTGCTGCCTGCCTGGGCCTGGGGCTGGGAGGCAGGTAGGGCCGGGGT
>NW_005842931.1:312758-314460 GCF_000455745.1 Alligator sinensis
GGGGCTTTGGGTGGGGGGCAAAGGGGCACAAGCAGGGCATCCTGCCATGTACCCCCTGCACTTGTTTTGTGTTTCTGGCATGTCGGCACTCCGGCATCTTCCAAGGTAGGCAGTGTGGGGGGTTTCAGCACTCTGGCCAAAAAACGTTGCCTACCCCTGGATTAGGTAGTTATAATGAGCCCTGATGTCAAGTGATTCCCTCAGCACAGCCTGACTAGAAATGCTGCTGCCACTGGCCAGGTGATTAGTTTTAAACTTGGGGTGGACCAAGAATCAAAGTGGGGTGCAAGTGCAGCAGTGCCCCCCCCTGCCCTCCTCCCCCACCAGATCGGCCCCTGCTGGGAGGAATTAGCCCTAGTTCTGCCCTGGGGAGCTATATTCTGCAGAAATACCCTTGCCATTTGAATGAAAGCTGTCATTTGTCACTACTCCTCCTAAATGTTACTGCTTAGTGTTGCTGTTGCAGAATGGCTGCTGTGTTCCCCCAGGAGGTGGCTGCATTTGAGAGCTGAGGGAATGATATCTTCATATTTAGCTTACAAATCACTTTGAGAACCTTCTGATTTAAGGGTGCTCTTTAACTAATTATAATGGATAGGCTTGGAAAGGATTCAGGCTACGCCTTTGCTTTACCTCCTGCATCTCCATGAAGCTGAGATTTGCTGTCAAGATTTTCTGGGCCAAGTATATAATGGATAGTGACTTTCACTAGGCAGTAACAAGGCCAGGGCCCAATGCTAAAGTAAACCTGTGATCCCTTTGAGTTAGTGTGGGTCTTAAAAGGAGATCCCCAGGGTATCAGTATGTCTTAATAGCCCTGCTATGCTGGGGCCTAACTCCCCATAAATAACATATATATTGTGATGCAATGTGGATAATTCTCTGCTTCACATTTTATGGCACAGTCACCCCTCACATCATTCATACAGCCCCAGCCTCTGCCACTTGTCACTCATGCTAGTCACCCCGGCTTCTCTGCTTATAGCGCATAGCCTTTTCCTGCTCCCTTTTTGTCTTTTCCCATTGCAAAGTCAATGGTTTAGGCAGGCTCTGGACACCACTTAGCACAGTGCGGACCATTCAAGCCTTGATCTCTCTATTAAGGCTGACAATTTGGATATATGTTGAAATGCCAATGCCCTGGTACCCAGTAGGGCCTGTGTACAATATGGAGAACACTGAGCTGCTTCAGCAGCTATTCTGAATCAATCTGAGTCTGGCCAGATGAAACCTTTACACCAGTTGGTGTTACATTGATGTCACATTGTTACCAGATTTGCCTGTCACTTTGGGGTGCACTCATTTATTAGGGGTATGTTTTTGGGGCCTCTGTAATTCTATCAATGTGCTGCTTGTGTTACTTGTGTTTCTATACAGAGATGTATCTCTCCCTTCTGCAAGTCCTCACCCCCAATACAGTTATCTTGCAGGACTCAGTTTTAGTGGGGTTGGGTTCCTCTAACCACCAAATCAGTCAAGCACATATATGCACATACACACACAAATTAACACACCTGAGCCAGGCTGGGTTATTTAGCATTGACAGACTAACACCCTCATATGTCTTGAACTCAGTTCATCAGGGCAACAATAAAATGCACTCAGACACAAGCACACGGGTTAACAGAGCACATTGGAGTCAGGCCGGGTTGTTCAGCATTGACAGGCTGACACCCTCACGTATCTTGAACTCAGTTCATCT
>NW_005842931.1:314491-341151 GCF_000455745.1 Alligator sinensis
AGCAGGACAATAATAAATGCAGTTAGACACACATACACACATGCTAAGAGTATGTCTGAGGAGGCTTGGTCTGATCAGCACTTTCAGCTAATATTCTCATGCACCTCAAAGCTCAGCACATCCCAAACTCTTGTCACTATGGTCCTAGTAGTAACTCCCTTGATGAGCGGACCCCACCATAGTTTTGGGCATTACAGGGATCTTTGGCTTAGATAAAAAAAAGGTGTTGCTGCAGAGCAAATGGGGAGGTCAAGTGATGTTCAGAGAGAGAGAGAGAGAGAGAGAGTATAGCAACCAGCTTGACCATAAAAGTTATTTAATGCCAGGTGTATGAACTTATGATGAAACCAATAGTAATAGCCATATGAGAGAGACAAATAAAACAGTTACAATATTACACAGTTTCAGTTAGGTATTTAGGGAAGTCTAGCTCAAGTTTGATCAGCAAAAGTCCAATTTAGAAAGCTGTGCCTGGAGTAAGAGAGAGAGAGAGAGAGAGAGAGTTAGGGTCTCACAACTCAGCGAAGCTTGAACCAGTTGAGGCTCCCAGGTGTTTGTTGGAGCTTGCAGACAGCATGATCAATGCAGGGATTCCAGGCAGAAAAGGAGCGGAACTGGTGCACCTTTTGGATCCAAGCACCAGGACAGAAATTTGAGCTTAGGTAGGGGTTTTTGTAGAGACTTAACAATAGCTTAAGGGAGAATGCTAGGTTTGTTTATGGCGAAACAATGGCTCATATGTCGGATAATAGGAACTGAACACTCTTGGCTATGCGTGGCATTACTCTGAGGGAGCTCACAATACAGACAGGCAGATTTAGTGTTTTGAGTACCAATAAAGGAGTCATTACTAGAATTGGTCTGATAAATGCTGAGCTAGGTGTGTGTAGACGTGGGTTGATAAGCATTTGAAGCAGGGATCCCCCATCATGCAGTGCTTCCCTGCTTCTCTGGTCCCAGAATTAAGTGCCTTGGAATCTCTGTTCTCCATCCTGAATATTAATAAAGGTGCTGTCCCATGTCAACGAGACCAGGGGAGTTGCTTCACTCCTATCACCCTTGTCTGAAGGGCTTTAGATGCGTCTACCACTGCATCTTCATTGTCTTTTGTACGTCCTTCCTCTAATCAGTTCTTGTTCAGGTGAGTTGGGGTGGGGAGTGGGGAGGTGAGTCCTTTGTGAGTCAGACAGCCTGCATACTGTGTCAGGGTTTCCCAAGAACACAGAGCAGATGTGACGTAGCAGACAAATGACACAAACCTCTAAGACAGGGGTGTCCAACCTTTTTGAATGTGGGGCCGGATCACAAACTTTTTATCACCCAGTGGGCTGGCGAGCCATATTCAAAGACATCACAGGAAGTGGTATCATATCAGGAAGTGATGGCATGTGACCTTTGACACCAATGAAGTTGCAGGGGTTGACATGGTGCTGGTTGACACGGCCTGCATGCCCGGGTTGACATGGTGCTGCAGGACCCACCTGGGCAGAACCGGGTCAGCACCGGCCAGGAAAAGCAGCATGCAGCTGAAGCTGGCTTCCCATGTGCTGCTGGGGACGGGAGGAGGCTGGCCAGGTCTGCACCGGCCAGCAGAAGCGGCAGCAGAGCTGTGTGCCGCTCGGGACTGACCGGTGCAGGCTTGTCCCGTCCCGAGGGGCATACGGCTCTGCCGCCACTTTTGCTGGTGGGTGCAGACCCGGCCGGCCTCCTCCTGTCACCAGCAGCATGTGAGAAGCAGCCCCCTCGGGGCCTCGTGCGCGGGCGGCCAGACCCGGAGAGACGCAGCACCGGGGGGGAGACTGGCTGGGGGAGCAGGCACCGCCTTGCTGCCCCTGGGCCCTGCGGGGGTAAGCAGCTCCCCTCCCCTTGCTGCCAGCTGGGGCCCGCGGGCCAGCCCTGCCCGCCTCGCCACGGCTTTGTGCTCCGCAGCGCTCCCTGCCCACCTCGCTGAGCTCCCTCCACGCTCCCTGCCCACCTTGCCGCTGCAGCTCTGCGCTCCGCAGCCCTCCCTGCCCGCCTCGCCGCGCTCCCTGCCCGCCTCGCCTTTGGCGCCGGCTCCGCGCCGCCATGGGCCAGATAAAATGGCTTGGTGGGCCGCATGGCGGCCTGCAGGCCATATGTTGGACAAGCCTGCTCTAACAAGTCAGGGTAGATATGCACCTTGATAGACTAACTAAATAAGATACATATAGAAAGCACAAGCTTTGATGAACTCAAATGCACTTCATCAGATAAATACCTCTAAACCAGGGTAATTTCACCCAATCTGGTGGAGAATCACCCCCAAAGAATCAAGGATAAAACTCTACCAGTTGTAAGTCATGCTAGTTTATACTATCTACATGCCCTGTGTGATAGCAATTTTGCTTAGGTAAACAGGCTACTACTACCTGATTCCCCGCCATGCCTAGCAGTGAGGCACTAAACTAGCCACCTACCAGGCGAGTTCTCTTGGTAGCTGCACATCTGTCTGCTTCTGATCCTGATGTAATTTGCATCCATTTACAAAACCAAAATAAATCACATCGCAGTATATATTCCTCTGTTCAGGGCTTGAAACTGGAAAAGCCAACAGCTCTAGGCACTTACTTGCACTGCATGTGCTTTGCTTATGCTACAAGAAAAGAGAGACTAGCAAAACAGATACAGCAAATGCATGTGAAAGAGCCATATTATTTATCACTGGTATCTGGACCTTGCATGTTGCAGCTCTTGGTACCTCTTAATTCTGCCCTAAGTTATACTAAATTTATACTAATGCAGTCTGGAGCTGTCCAACCTTTCAAAAGTTAGTTCTCCCCCTGCCCATATGTCACAGAAAACATGAAATCAGCTGAAAAAAATCACAAGATTTAAAAATAACAGTAACTCTGCTTCTTTCAATGTGCCTCCCGGCTCTGAGCTTCAGGGTGTGTTCTGCTTATTTTAGATTTTCAAACTTTTTTTTGCAAACATGAGTCCTAGAGTATACTTGTTCTTTTTTAAATGAGGTTCTCATGCGATCTCTTGATTCCAGCAGCTGAGAAATATACCTGACAGGAGAGGTGAAAGCAAAATGCTAGAACTTCTGACACTGTTGGAATAACTCCATTGAAATAAACAGAATTATATCTGCCCTAAACTGAAGAAAAGGGACATTCTTCTGAGCTTTTAACTGTGCAAGGATAGGCTGTCTAAACATCCCTGATGATTTGAGAGGTGTGTGTAAACCAGGGACGTGGGAAAACATGGACCTTGCTGCTTTGGGACACCTAAACTGTCCTCTCTGCAGCTGTTCAGCTCATGGAACTAATAAACTCTATCCTCAACCCTTGAAAATCCTTCCCCCCTTTGTCCTGAATTTTTAGGTCTATTTAACTAGGATTAATACATTGCATTGTACCAGCAGTGACTACAGCTCATCTAATTGGATTAAAAAATTATACTAAAAGCTCTGATCTGTGTCTTAATTACTGGCAAAGACAGGCTAGGGAGGGAGGCATAGAGAACTGATGTTTCTAAACAACATTTACTGGTAAGAACTGTAATTTGAGGGAGAGTCAGAGGGAAGTGGAGGGAGTGACTGCTGGGTCCTTGGGTGACTACTTTGCTTTCTCGGTTTGTTTCTGACTGTTTGGCGGGTTGCTGGGGTGGAAGGAGGGGCTGAGCCCAGCGTGACTGGTGACCGTGGAGCTTGCTCCCATCACACACACACACACATGCACCCCCTCCCCCGCCAGTCATCACTCATGCTTCCTTTGCCGCCCACCAACACCCCGACTAAATGCTACGCAATCCCCCCTGCGCTGGAAAACTATTGGTTTCCCAGGTTATTGGTTCCTCAAGAGTTACAAGGCTGCTGTTTTCAGACACCACCCACCACTAACAAGTTTATCTTCAGTCTCTACACACCCCTTGATTTAGTTCTGTCCTGGGCATACACACTGCGTGCCTTTGTGCGTGTGCGCGCGCGCGCGTGTGTGTGTGTGTGGGGGGGTGGTCTCCTAAACCTTGCCAATAACCCTGCCTGGCTTTCTTCCCCCTTCCCATACGAGTTTGAAGTAACACACCTCCTCCCCGGAAGCCCCTTTTCCTGCTCTCCTCTAGTACCGGCAGACGCCCCGCATCCGGACTCGATCCTCTCCGACAGGCACGGGACGAAGAGGCAGCTCCGCACTCGGCCCCGCGCCGCACGGATGCGGCCGCGGGACCGTGGAAACCCCCCCGCGACACACCCGAACTGTCCCATTCACAAACCCTGTTGGGTGACGTAACCTTGTATCTTACTGGGCACCCCCAGCGTCCCGCTGATTGGCTAAGAGTAAAGAAGAGGCGTGGCAGCAGGCACAAAACTTGCCGCGCTGCCGCTCCCCTCGGCGCTCCGCTGGTGTTTGCGTGTTGGAGCAGAGGCGCTGTCCCCACCCGAGCCCGCTGATCATGGACACGGACAACTCAGGTTAGTGCTGCCTCCGTCTCCTGTTCTGGTCCCTGCATTCGCTGCGCTGCCAGTGACTGCAGTCATCACTGGAGTGGAAACGTTTCTCTTCATTCCTGTAGCTGACCTTTCAAGCACGTGCAAGCGCTGCTTCATCTTCTCTGGGTACTTTGTTTAAAGACAAACATCTCCTGGCTGTTTTGTATTGTATTTTGTATTGTGTGTTGTTTCGTTTTTTTCTGGCGTGTTGTTAGAAACTCTGGCTTCTTAAAAGGGTTGCTTGACAAGAAGCTGGTGTCAGTCCTCAGGCTGTAGTAACACTTGGATTTGTCCGTGGCAGCCTCTGTGCTTGGTGTGTGTTTGTGAGTGAGGGAGAGAAACAACTGTCTGGTTAAAAAAAATTAAATTAAATAAAAAAATCTCCCCCCCCCCACCCCCTCCTGTGGCAAAATATTAGCTATATTTTTCAATGAAAACAATGTGCAACCCCTAAATGACGTTAAATCTGAAGGAGGGTTTCCCAGAAAGTAAGATGCACTCACACATGTTATGTGTATATTTACTACTAACTTATACAGTTCCCTGAGATGAGTGTTTCTTATCTCCTTTAAGTGACCCTTGATATATTAAAAAATACAGCTCTTCATGAACACTTCTTTCAAATAATAATTTGCATAATTTATCACCCAACAGCTCTTATCTTTAGGATCTCTCATGAAAATCATCCAAGTCTTTCAATCCCAGATAAAATATACCGTATAGCATGTCCTGAAGGTCCCCCAAATGACAACTTCCTCTTTTTTAATATCTGCTATTTGAAGTAAATTTTGTGCCTGGGTATATTTCTGGGAATTGTGGATGTGTGAGGGCTCCAAGCGTGGGTGTGGTTTGTGTTTACTTGCGTCTTAGTTTTTTTCATTAATGTTAAAGGTGAATATTGGCTAGTAGATGTCTATCTCCTGTGAACACACATGACTTAGTGTGCAGTATCAAAGCCAGCTGTGTGCAGAATAACATCCCTTCTTTTTTTCACTTTTCATCTATGATGGGAGTCGGTGCTGGGGCAGCCCAATTCCCAGACCTCCAGGTGTTGAGAGGACTTCAGCACTCCTGTACAGCCTCTAGCTCAGTGATTCTCAGGCAGAGTTCTGCTGCACCCTGGGGTGCCTGGAAATCCTTTGAAGGGTGCTGCTAGATGTGAGGAGATATGCTGGTAGACTCATACTTGGGCTTGTCCCTGTCTGGCTGACTTCCCCCATCCCCTCTACAAGGATGTAAGCAGTGCAATATAAATCCAGTTTTGAAAGTAGATGCCACTCAATTAAAAAAGGTTATGGAGTATTGCCTCGAGTCCAAAAAGGTTGAGAACCTAGTTCTTCTCATGGGGGCAGATGAATTGTCTGTTTCCAGTGTTTAGCATTGTTTTTTTCCCAGGACTGGGGGGAAAGCAACGTTCTGGGGTCACTGCTGTACCATGCCGCTTACTATCCTGGCCATTTTCCACCTGGAATCGCAGAGTAGCCCTTGATATATAATGATGAGGAAAAATGAACATCTGGGCTGTCTCGGGGACACCAAAAGAAATGTTCTAAGGCTGTGTTATCCCTTAAATTGTGGTCAGAGCCTCAAAACCAGCTGTCTTATCAGGACCTGGCAGACAACCAAGGTCTGTTGCTCAGAATGAGTACTGAAGCACAGTGCTACCTCCATCTGACAAGCTGTATACCCATAGAACAGTTCCTGCTCTTGAAAAACGGTTGCATGCTTGCTTCCTGCCACTTGCAGATAATGAGTGCATTGTTCGTTTCATTCTTGAAATGGCTGCAGGATAGCCCTATGCATGTGTGACAAAATAATTAGGGTGACTATCTGCAGGCACACATGGAACACTGCCCCCCCCCCCCCCCCCCCCCACCACAGCCCCGGGAATTTTGCATGTGCATTCAGTGGGGTAAGGCTGAGAATTTCCCTTTCTGTAGCCTATTATTTGTGAGTGACCAAGAAATTCATCTCTCCTCTGACAATGTTACACTAAGTACTCATAAATTTACAAATGGGGGGGGATACATTCTTCTCTAAACTACATTCCTGTAAATCCAAGAATGAACCCAGCGGAAATTTTATGCTTTATACCAGCATAACTAAGATCAGAACTTGGCTAGTGAATTCCAATTGCTTCAAAGGAGTCGCTTCAGTTCAGCACAGACCTTCTCCTGTAGTTTGGAAGAATTATTTTTACTTTTCTGGACAGTAGACTTTAAAACAAAACAAATGAACCCCCCCCCCCCCCAAAGAAAAAGAGTTTATAAAGGGCCTTTTTTTTTCCCCCCAAAGGAAATGAGTTTATAAAGGAGCCTATTGTTTATGCCACGTGAAGGATGTGATTGAAACCAGCAACTCAAGGAGATGAAAAGATAAAGGAGCAGGGTGGCTTTCTGCTTGAACTTGTCCTATTCTTTGTGAGAGTTGCAGGGGGTCTCAGCTAAGCCATGATGGTACATTCTGCATAGAACTTAGTCACAGCAGGCTTCTTCCTTGCTTAAAGTGGCTTTATCGCAAACTTTGGGCCCATAAACCTCTTTCTATTGTGTCGGGGACAGTGCGTCTGGTGCAGGAGTTGTGAAATCATGAAGCAAATATCTAGACTGTGTTTTCAAGTAGGGAACTTTATTTCCCCTCTCTAGGCAAAGGGCCTTGCATATATATAGCTGATGGGAATCCACTAACAGCCATGATTACACACTTTCTTTCTAGGAATGATTAGGTTCATTGGCAGAGAAATGAGGAGGTAGGAGGGCTTTGTGGCAACGGTGCTGAACTGAGACTTGGGTCTTGGTTCTTCTCTAGGCTTTGCCACACCTTCCTTAGTAGAGTGGTTTTGTCTACATAAAGTAGGTGTATTGCTGCTGCTTTTCCATGTGCGTGTGCTGTGAGGATAATGTCACTGGGCTACCAGCCACGCTGACTTGTGCCACTAGAGGACCTGGCCTATTAATTCTGTGAGCCATTTGGATACCAGGGGAATGTCAAAGGGTTACTTAAGTCAAACTGCACGTTGGGGCTAGTGTCAAGGTGTGGATCTCTATCGCCATCAATACGCAAGGGAATGATGTGGTTCGCATCACTTCTGGCCACATCTGACTATCCAGTCTGAATGCCAGGTACCTCTTACAGCTGTATGAGCTTCAGCACGAGTCCAGAGTAAGGCTTTGAAGCCATCAGACAGCTGAACTACTCTGCCTTTCTGGAGTTTGAGGAGGGCAGTGGTATGGCCCTATCCATATCTACCTGTCCTGGCTAAAAGTATCCACTAAGCATGCCTGGTCTTATTCACATTCTACTTAAATGTGCACCAGTGGCATAAATCAATAGCAACACCAGGATAAGCAAGAGCACATGCAGGCTCTTTGTAGAGTGGTGCTTGCTACGAGCTCTGAGGGGTGGTGGCGCCTGTAGCATTTCTGTGGCGCCTCCACCTTCCTCTCCTTCCTGTAGTTCTGTGATGTTCCTTCTTTCATAAACTATTATACAAGTTTATGGAGACAAGCTACATGATAAAATATCAGCAGTGGTCCTAATGCCTTCCTGAAGACAACAGATTTACACTAGGGAAGAACTTAGCTCATTGGGTCTTTGTCAGTGGTTGTAAACAGCAACGATGCTGATGCTTGCCTCTGCTGGTGGGATGTTCATGAAGTCACTCTTACTTGCTGCCGATCGTCTGGCTGCTTCTGATGGTGGAACAGTCAAAAGTTCAGCCCTCGGAGGATGGAGAGTGCCTTGCACCAGCCATCCCTGGTGCTGCCCCCAGCCCTCTTCAGCCAAAAGGATGGCCCACGCAGCTTGGGTGGGAGGGCTGCATAGTGGAAATCCTAGAACTTTTGAGAGGGAAGCATTTTCTGTGCTGCTCCAGTAGCAATAGGCACCAGGCTGTGATTAAGCTCCTGCTCAGACATAACCTGGGGTGGGTCCACTGCTCTGCCTCAGGAAGGGGATGACTGCATGGCTCTTCAGGCACTTGCTGTGAAGTTCCAGACATTTGCTTTGGCAAGCCTCTTCATGAGGAAAGAATGACAACCTCAGCTCCTAGACCCCAAACAAGGGAGTCAAATTATAGAGGAGACTCTGCCAGTTGTATTTATATTGCATAATCTGCACATTGCTGGATGGCTCAGTCCTAGAAATTCACTTAGTTCCCAGTGATTAAGTACAGGACTCCTCTGAAATGCTGACAAAGCTTCCTCTACAGATTTATGTGCCTTAGTTGGGAACACAGGACTAGAAGGGGCCACTGAGTCTGGTCCTCCATTCCCAGGCAACTGCTTATCCAAATATTCCCCAAAACAACTACTTCAAGCCCTCATGCCTTCCACAGCACAAAACCAGAAACAACCAGAACCCCTATAATGGGCCACAGGCAAAAGCAGGGGAGATGAGGCCACCAGTTGTCCTCCACATCAAAAGCAACTTGGGGAAAATTTAAGAAATGACCCAAGTTGATTCTACTTTTGTGATTGGATAAACTTGGAGTAATTACATTGAAGTTACTGATGTAATGGGGGTAAGTGAGACCAGAATCGGGTCAGATAGGAGTTGGGTCTTTTCCATGCTATACCATAGCATCTATGGCTATTGGTGATGCAGTTTCAACAGCTCTGTGGCAAGGATCATGGTATCACTGGGATATACTCGGGAGAGCCAGCGGAGACCAAGCAGTCTCATGTCCTACTCGAAATGACGCACTGGCCAAACAAGCCTAAGGTGGCTGGGACCAAAGGTCTCCTTGGTGGGGAGAGCCAAGCTGTGGTTCGCTGCTGGGGTGTGCAAGTTGCTCCATGGCTCTGCATCCATGGCTGTCCTGCCAGAGTGTTCCTCTGCTCTCCCCACCATTGCCAAGCTGGCTTTACAGCCCCCACATGGCCTGACAGAGTCTGGGGAGTTGAGCACCTTCACACAGTCTTTATGGTGGTGACTACTTGCGCCAGGCTCCTATTCACTCTTCTTCCCCAGCACCTTCACAAATACCTGGCTACTTTGGGCATAAGAGCTTTCTGACTAGCAGCTTTTGCCATGTGAGGCAACAACCCTGTATCCTCCGAGCAACAGGCCCTTCTGTCAGCCTTTTTCCTCTAAGTTCCCTTCTCCCTTGGCTATTCTACAACTCCTAAGAGCCACTGTGGTGTTCAGCATATGTAACTCCACCTGAATCTGTGTGAGATGAATGAGATCAGAATGAATTACTTGCAGTTAATGAACTCGGCTGATTTTGTTCCCTTTTTTCAGTGCTGACTGATGACCTCAGTGACCTCCTGAGGGAGTTTGATGAAGTGATTGAAGACTTTGACAACGGTGAGGCCTGTCAGTATGAGCAGCACTTGGAGGACATGAAGAGAAGGACGGTGTCCAGCGTGTATGACAGTGGCATCGATGAGCTAGAGAGTGAGTCTAGGCAGGGGTTATTTGGTTCAGAATGAAATAAGCCTGGTTCTCAGTGCTTTTCACCTTTTGTTTGGGGAAATGCCACTAGTGCATAAGGAGACAGGTCTGCCCTCAGCCTCTCCAGCAGGAGAATAAGCAGCTTGGTAGAGACCCCTTGAAAAGGATGGTAGGCCTCAGACGGTTTCAATTCTCCAGCTCTCTGAGGCTGTGTATCTAGTTTGTTTAATTATTCATCTTTCATGTTATTCAGTCTGAGCAGCAGCACCCCAGCCACTGGCTCATTGGTCTCTTTCCTCTAAGGTTGCATTAGGCAGCATCTGTTTTTGCCTTCAGGTACTCTGCCTGGTTGCTTAGAAGTTCACAGGCAAGGGTCCATCCACCATGCCAGAGGGATCATATCTCTGCTGGTTTGATAGCTTCATTGCTGCACAATACGCTTGGGATATGGGATTAAACCCACCTGTTCCCTCTTAATTGTTTTGGTCCTCTGTTCCAAGAAACCCTCTGAAGTTCCAGACTGCTGTGTACCATAGTTACACCCAGATTGTAGCAGGTCTGCTGGCTAACAACGAAATCCAGCAGCCAAATATGAGAATCCTATTGCATTAATTGTTTTGCCCCCCATCCCCTGCTAGCACATTTATGTATAGTTGTGGCCCTGGGACCTAGACTGTCTTGGCAAACTGACTTATCTTGCTATGTCGGCAGGTGCCAGCACCTCACCTGGAAGCAGTTTAAACTCCAGTGAGGAGGATCTCAACACCAAAGCCAATGCTTCTGAATCCAAAGGTAAGACCAAGACAGATTTCCTTTGGAAAGGGCTCCTGAGGGGACTTCAGGGGAAAACCCATTTAAAGAGACCCAGGAGAGGAGATGTCTCCTATCCAGAAACAGATACCTTAGCAATGGACCAGGATCCATTGAAAATGTATGCTCGGATAATGAGCTGTAACTTTACCTTATCCAAATATTTGTGTTGGAAACCTGGATGTAAGGGATATGTTACAATATAAATGGGAAGAAGAGTGCAGTAACCTTCCAGCAGATCTCAGCATATGCATGAAGTTACTAGGGAATGATATTTTTGATCCAGGCTGGAATTTGATATTGGGCCTATTTAGAGATTATTCAGGACCTATTCTTAGCTGAGAATTTGTTACTGAAACAATCCCTCAGTCCTGATGCTGACTGAGGGATGAGCACTGCAGTGAGTGACCTTGTAAGCAGTGCCTTGCGTGGCATATGTTGGTACAGGAACAAGAACAATACTGGGAATTGTAAACCTCAATTTTCCTTGATATGCCAATATAAATCTGCTGACTTGAGTAGTCATTCTAGGCCTACAGCAGTGGAAGTGAGAGGGGAATAGGGCCCTTGCCTTTGATCTTGTAGTTCCTACTGGTTTTTTGTTTGTTTGTTTTGTTTTTTTCAGCCTGGGCTATGAGTTATGTCCCATTGGACCATCCTAAGACTCGGATGCCTTTTGTCTGGGATTTGTGGCTGAATAGTACAGATGCAAGGGAGTGGGGGGAAGGCTGATTAACTGTTTAGACAACCCCTCCTCCACAACTCCCTGCTTTGAATATTTGCCCTGGTATGTGAGTGTTCCTGGTAGAAGCAAGAGCAGAATTTGCAAACATTAGCAGATTTTCTAATACAGACTCCATGCTGGATTGAAGGGACCATGGCCTAGACTTCTAGCAATGTCCAAAGCTTCCTGGGGAAGCACCCTCAGGTTACTCAGACATCTTGATTCTTACTTGGGGATTTGGCATAGCCAAAAAGACTGTCCTAGAAAAAATCCATAACAAATCCTACACTAAATTCGGCATGTGAAGTATAAGACTTTGTGAAGTTAGTGCTGTGCAGTGGCTCATGTAGGCTGAACATAATCGGCAAAGATCACAATCTATATGCCAATTGTTAAGTCCAAGAGCTATGGTCTAAGTTTTTGGGCTCCTCTAACCAGAATGCCATGCAATGAAATAATGTCCACTACATATACTTCCTATCAGAAAAGTGTACTGATCAAATTTGACCTAGTTTTATCGCAGCAGTGTTAGACTCTAGACTTTTTTTTCCCCCTTCTGTTGCAAATGAAGCTATTTTATATAAACCTTTTCCTAGATATTCCAAATCATTGTGCTAAGATGTGCATATGGATGATATGAAGCCAGTAATAAGTAGCAGGCAACCTCAGCAGATATGGGCAGAAACAGCAGCAGGGAATCCCTTTCATAGCCTGTATTGGGGTGCGAGCAGCATGCTAAGTATCTGACCATGTATATCTCCATCTGCTAGCTAAACTCGGAGACACACAAGAGCTGGAGGACTTCATTGCAGATCTGGACAAAGTGCTGGAGGGTATGTATGCAGCTTTGATCTCTGCTTCCTCTCCATGCAAGCTGATGAGATCCTCCACTGCTGTCAATCAGGGTTGCTCCTTCAAAGTTGATAGTACCACAGTGAAAACATAGACTGAGGGGCCATCTGTAGCCATTAATGCATCTGATCATCACCTCACTCAGTTTCTCACACTGCAGTCTCTTGCACTAGCAAAACATCAGTCCCAGCTATGTGGTAGTTCTGGCTGAATTTTGTCAAATGTATGTCAACAGTTTGTCAGGACCTGGCAGGCTGGAATGCTGCATCCAGCATGGCGTGATCCTGGGCTGGAGTGTAGTGCCAGGCTGTGGGGCATTCTGGCTTGGCTTGGTGCAAAGCAGCTGTGGTTGAGAACATGAGATCTTATTCAATGACTCCAAGGGGATAAGGTCCCAAGTCTTATACAGCCACTATCAGATTCATTTATTCAATGGGAGCAGGGCACCTAAATTCTGAAAGCACCTTTTGAAACCCTAAAGTGAAACCTGGATGGAGGAGGTACAATCTTAGCTCCACTGGAGGTCTGTCAGTGACTTCTGTGGTTACAGGAGTTTACTTTTAGATTCTACTTGCTCTAGCAGCAAGTTGCCAAAGGCTGCTGGGTGATTTCTTGTGCCTTCTCTGTGCATCCATTTCCCCCTCTGTGGAACCAGGGTGAGGATGGTGACCTGCCCAGGGAGGTTTGAGGCATAGTTGCTCTTGAAGTGCTCCCAGGACACTGGATGGAGGAGGCTCTAGGACTTGCCATTCTAGATTGTTTGGGGTGACCCTACTGCACTGCCTCCTGTGCTCTGCACCATGGCTGTTTACTTGTAGTGCTTCTCTGAGTTAAAGGAAAGCAGAAAAAATGAGAAGGGGGAGAGGTCCATCCTTCATAGTGTCATAAGGCTGGCAGGAATCCCCCTAGCCTAGAGGCAACCCAGCCTTGGCTGGATTTTCCCCTTGCATAAGCTATCAGTTGTAATCAACAGAGTGAAGCAGTGTGAGTTTCTAGAGGGTAGGATGGTGATTTGGGAGGTTAGGTCACTACTGGGCAAACCCTCGACTCTGTGGGTGTGTGGGAAAGGTCTTTGTTCTCACTACTCGGCTTGCCTGTTATGCTAATGAAGCAGAGAGTGGGGGGTTATGTTCTAGGTGGGAAATTTTTTTGTTTTGTTTATCTGATTTCTTATGGGGGGGAAATTCCTGCCCTCCTTTGGCAGGGCTGCTGATCACAGACCATTCTATCTCTCCAGAGGCAGCAAGCTTTCAAATGTATCTTTTGCTGTTGACAATGGCCAGAGTGACCAAGAAAATGTTGCCTTTCCCTAGCACTCTTGACCCAAGCAGATTGGTAGACTCTGCAGACTGTGATTAATTAAGTCTTGCAGCCCCCTCTTAAGTTGACTGGTCTTAGTATTTTACAGCTAGGGAGACTGAGCGCCAGAACTTAAGGTCTGCCCTTTCAAAACCAGTTTGTAGGTGCCCAACAAGGATCTGATTTCTCTGATGCTGAGCAGATCCAACTGAATTCACTTATTGTTCAGGCCCCCTTATGAAAGTCACCACCTTGGGGGGCTGAAGCTACTTTACCTGAAATGCTGCTGTGATTTGACAAGGAACAAGTTCCTGCAAGTGGAACTAGGAACCAGACCCAAGACCCCAGGTTCCCAGTCTTCGGGTCCAGTCACTAAGCGCACACAGCTGCAGTAAAAGAAGAGGAGGGTTTCCATTGTGTTGGCTCTGAGGTAGGTCTTAGCCCATCAGGATTCAGTTCAGTGGCCTCACCAATACATTTCTTTTGTCCTGCAGAGATGTGAGATGCTATGTCCTGGATGGATGCTGAAAGAAGGATATTAAGGCAAATTAGAACTGTGCCTCATTCTTGCAACCCATGTTTCATGTTCTACTTTGTTTGAAAGAGCAGAGTTTATGACTTGCACGCAAAGCAGCAAGGATGAGACGGTTACTCTGCAAATAGGAATTGCTTGCTTAGCAACAGCCACGAGCTTCCGGTGAAGACCCAACCACAGGCTGCAACAGCAATGCAGTCATAGCTGAGAATCCCAGCTGGGCTTCCTCTGTCTGGCTTATGGCTGCCTCTTCAGACAACCAGCATACATAGTGGAGACCTGATTCATTTTGGGAGTGAGTGATGCTGAGAGTTGGGAGGCAGTTGCATATTAGCTTGGGCTGGGTTTCCTCTGCCCTCAAGCTTTCTGCTTACAAGGCAAAGTTGCACCAACTCTTAGCCAGAGTACAGCTTCTATCCACCTCCCCCATTTTATTAAAGGGCTGTCCATCTCCAATGGGGTAGAAGAGGAATGGTTTTAAAGAGAGATCTCTGCTCAAAGAGCATCATTTGGTCCTGCAGCCTTTGGGCCTCTTCTGGGCATTATCATGATGTCTGTGTGGACTAGCTATTGGCTACTAAAATTGTAAGTGGCATGGGCATGTCTCTTAACATGTAAGCAAAGACGTACCAGTTTAAGTATTTCTTAGAAGGCATTTTTAGGAGATCAATGCTAACAACTGACTGACATTTTACCATAGTTTAAGAGTAGAGAGACCCATACCTTCTAGTTCAGATCCAGGGATTTGGTATAATTAGTACAACAAAAAACACCAAATCTGAAATTCCCTCTGCTTTGGATCTCTGTTGCAACTTGGCAGTTAAAAGCTTATGTTTCAAGATGCATATTCATCAAGGGTAACTACTGAATCATAAATTATGATAATTTTTAGCATGACTCAGTTAAACCTTCAGCTGCCATGAAATTGTGGTTTTTCCACTGACCAACCAGGTCACCAAGTATTGCACTGGCACACAGTGCAACTACATCACTTTCTCTGAACTGAAAGTGAAAGTTATCTCCTGTTCCAAGTATTATGGACAAAGTGATCTTTGCCCATGTTCTCAGCTTGCCAGTGGGCATCTTCAGACACTGCCCTGCCTGAACTCTGGAAGTCTGATTCTGTTCCACCCATTAGGTACATAGACTGATGTTGGATGTCTAAGTCTGATCCTATTTTACCCTGTTCAAGCTCCAGAGAAAATATTAGCATGCCTACTTTTGAAATGGGCCACTTTTTCCCTGTAAGATGGTGTCACAAGAAACCGCGAGCTAGAAGAGAATATACTGACCACTTGCATCGCTGCTTTTTCAAAGACTTGAGCAGGATGAAATAGGATTGCACCTGGGTGCCTGAGTCCATGCATCTAACTTGGGCGTGGGCAAAATGTGGCCTGCCAGGCCTTTCTATCCAGCCTGCAGGGCCCCTAAAAAATTTTAAAAATGAATATTTATCTGCCCTGGGCTGCTTGTCATGTGGTCCTTGAGGGCTTGCCAAAACTCAGTAAGTGGCCCTCTGCCCAAAATAATTGCCCACCCCTGATCTAACTGGTGGAACAGGATCTGACTGTATGTGCCTCTGCCTTGGGTGCTTGTATTCTGCTGTAAATATTGTAAATAATGAGGAGTCTTGTATCTTATACAGATGTGTTTGTATATATGAATAAAAAGATGTTGTGGAACCTCTAAGCAAAGTGGTTTTCTTTGTAGACGGAGAGATCCCTTGGAAACAGTTTAATCTCCAGAGCCATGTGCTAAAGCAGCTTTGTAGTTAAAGAGCTGCAACTAACTAATCCAAAAATGCTTGGAGCGGCAGGTAAGGAGCACCCTGAAAGGGTGATACCACGTGCCCCCTCCCCCTCGCTCTTTGTCACATGCAGAAATGTAGCAAGCTGAATGTAAGGTTTAAATGCTGAACTGGGGGTTTAATAACATGTAGGTAACTGGTATGCAGAAAGGGAATAAATGGAAGGGCAGGAAAATATGGCCCAGAAGAACTGTGGGAAGACTCAGGAGGACTATCTGCCCCAAGTTCAGCTGCTGCACTGCAAGGCAGGTGGGATGCAGGCTATACCCCTAAATGGGTTGGCTAGCCATTATGTAGGTGCATCTACACATGGGCTTTAATGCACATTAGCCTATTTTTAATGTGCATTAAAGAATTGCCCCAAAAAAGAACTCTTCAGCTAATCTGCATTAAAATAAGCTAATGCACTTTTTTTCTAGCACCTCACAATGAAGGTACAAGATTTAATGTGCATTACTAATTCTGACAGACATTCAGGCACATCTACATGTTCATTAATGCGCTTTAGGTATGTGGACACTAATGGGGTTCAAAGCAAAACTTGGTGTGAATCCAAATTACTCTGCACTTAAGACACATCTTAAGTGATTCTTCCACTTGGAAGCTGTCTTGAATTCTGGTCATCTGGAAGAGTTCACAGTAAACAAGCGCCCAGTAAGACTGAAAAGGCTTCAGTGGGAAGGGACTTGTGCATGGTGACAACATCTTGGATTCCTTTATTATAGCAGAGGGACGGCTCTTACGGTCAGGATTTCTAAAGTCTCCTTAATCCACACTTTAAACCAACATCTCCTTAGGATAGGGTGAGTATCACGAACTTGGAGTCATTTGAGCAAGTAGTTCCAGAGGTACATGCTCCTCACTCTGGGGGGGGGAAAAAAAAAAAATGACATAAATAGCATGAACATTTATAACTTCTCTGGTGCATGCTGGGTTCAAATTATGGTTCCAATCTCTTCCCCAGCTGGTGTCTCCTTCTCAGAATGGCTTCTTCTAGAGTCCAGCAACCACTGCTCCTTGAAGCAGTGGACATCTGAGCAGGATATGTAGTAAAGGAGAACTTCTTTATGGTTATGCCTGGAACAAGGAGGGAAAAGCAAAGGAAAGTGTCTGCTTTCATAGGCCTAAAAAGGCAAAGCAATCTACTCCTTTCTCTCATTTCAAGTCCCTGTTTTTAGTCCTTTCCTTTTCTTCCCCCTTATGATTGTTGGCTTAGAAACAGTATTTAAAGTTCTGTTTTGGGGGGAATTGGCTTATATGTATAGATATATGCATGATAAGGGGTCAAGATGGGCAGAAGGGGTTAATGGATTTCTAAAGAGCTTGGGCGATTCGCGCACAGCCTCTCATAGCCCTGAAAGCAAATGGGCTGTCTAGCACAAGACCAACAGATGGACACAGCCTGAGAATGAAGGGGGGCATGCCATGACATGGGATCATGGCCTTCAAGGCAGATGTGTTGTCTAACACAACAAGGACACATAATCTAGGAAATAGCCTGGGAAGCAAAGGAAGTATGTCCCATAACACAAAATAAGTGACACCAGCCACAAGGCCTCAGAGAGCATGGGGGCCTAAGTCCCAGTTTTGGGGGAACAGACCAAATTAGGAGGAGGCCTGGAAGGCTACATGGACATGTGACCGCAGAGAGACAGCCATCCAGAGAGAGCCACATCCACAGCGAGCAACTGTGAGTGGTTCCAGTTTAACTTGATTTGTCCAGCACCTTCCAGGTGGTTTTGTTTTATTTCTGTTTCCTGGAGATAATGAACAAATACCAAGTCCCACTACAAGGGGAATCATTTAAAAAGGAAGATAAATAAAAATGACCACTAGTATCTTTTCTTTTTAAATGTTTTGCTCCTGAATAGGTCTTGACCTATAGTTTACAGCTAGGAGGCGGCCAAAACCTCCTCTCCTTATATCATATGTAGAACAGTCTGATTTCTAGGAGTGATGGAGGAAAAAGATGGAATGATTGGTCATTTGCATGAATCTAACAAGTCAGATGATGAAGGGGTTGGTCATGTGACTGGGGTCAGAATCACCAATTCCAATGAACCATCAATCATCAACAGCCAACATCTGTTGGGTCAGGAAGAACACAGTAACTCCTGGCACTTCCAGCGAAGTGGCATGAGCTACAGCAGAGAGTTGCAAGTCAGTCAGTGCCCAAAGAGCAAGGGAGGTGGGCATGTCATTTCTTGATGCTGAAAATGGTTGGGGCTTCAGTGAGCAGCACTAGCCTTGATATTTGCACTAGTCTTGGTTTTTGTTTCCTCTCTAGCGGACTGAAGCATTTGGAGATGGCTGAATGTGACAACTTTCTGTCCTTAAAAAGAGCAGCTTATCTCAGAAAGATCCAGCATGACTCCCTAAGACAAGGATGGGAAAAGGGTGTAAAGTTAGGGCCAGCTGGGATGTCCATATTAAAGGAGAGCTTCTGCCTTCACAATGGAAGGGGTAGTTACCACTGAGGGAACAGATGGTGCTTTCAACAGCACTCAGCTTATGACCATTGACCCCTGGAAACTCACAGCAGGCACTTTGGGCAAAGCTTGTAAGGTGGATTTGATAGAAGAATGAATTCATGTCATCTAAAGCCCCGTCTGTGTCACAATGCTATCCTAATCCTGTAGTAAGTATCTATGAAACAGAAATAGCCTATCAATGATTCTATACATAGGAGTGGTGTCATCTGCTGGGATTGGTGGTTTCCAGGAGACTTGCCAGAGAAACTTAGCTTATGGTATTGAAAGGATACCAGCTCCAAGTTGGTCCGCACTTCATGCCTAGGAGGCAAGGAGTCTGAAACCTATGCTGGGTCCCTGAAAAGAAGCAAAGGGAAACCAGACCAGTCAGTCAAGAGGCTGCATCAGCCTTGCAAGCAAACAAACAATGGCAATGGGATCTTAAAAGAGCATCCCATCCTAGAATGGTACCTCTGTGATATCTTCATGAGAACTCCTGGTACTGCTCTGGATGATAGTCACTGCCCCCAAGGAGGAAGAAGAGGAGGGGGCCATTGGATTGGCAGAAAAGAGTCCTCAGTATAGGGATGCCACTACAGGGGTGAGCAACCCACCAGGAATTCCACAAGAATCCTCTTTAATTACCTCACAGGTAGGAGAAAAAAGCACAAGCTCCCAGTGGGAGCGACTCTGAATCTATCCAGAAACCTCCACAGGTTCTTGTTCTAAATCAGTGGCTCTCATAGGCAGAGGGAGGAAAAAAAGTATTTGGGGGAGCTGAGCATGCGCATGTGCACACGTGCCCCCTCCCCAGGTGGGAAGAGTCTGCGGGGGGAGGGGAAAGGGCCAGGGGGTGGAGGCTGCGGCAGTGAGGTGCCAACACAAGGAGCAGAGGCTGAGCCCAGCTGCAACCCACCCATGACCTGTGCAAAGATTGGGGGCCCACGTGCCTTCCCCCCCACCCATTGGCTCACCAGCACTGCACTGGCTCTGGAGGAGCTGCTGGCCTGCGCTGGGTTCGGGACCTGGTGTGCCTGCGAGGCCATCCCTTCCCTTGTACCCAGGGTCATTGCCCGATGCCAGCCCCCACAAATCCGCTGCCCCGTGCCGCCTGGTGGGGCCCAGACGGGGCTAGCCTTGGCTGCACCGCCAGGCCAAAGATGACAGAGCCCCCAGGACCCTGCGCCCGCCCCGAGTTGTGCCCAGGACAAACCCAGTGCAGCCTGGCAGCTCCTCCAGGGCTGGCACGGTGCTGGGGAGCAAAGGGAGGGGGGCATGTGGGCCCCTGATCTTTGCACAGGGCAAACGCAGGCCACAGCTGGGCTCAGCCTCTGCTCCCTGTGTCTGTGCCTCGCTGCCGCTGCTGCTTTGCAAGTGACGCAGTGGCATGTACATACTGCCACTGGGTGGGCCAGACAGTGAGGCACATGGCGCTGCACCGCACTGCATTCAAAGCAGGGGCAGCAACAAAGCACAAATGCAGGGAACAGAGGCTGAGCCCAGCTGTGGCCCACCCATGCCCTATGCAAAGATCAGGGGCCCACACATGCCCCCGCTTCATTCCCCAGCACCGCACTGTCTCTGGAGGAGTCGCCAGGCTCCAATTGCCTCATGACCTGGCCTGGCCAGGGCCTGATTCACCATGAACAGGGCCCTGGCTGGGCCGGTTCATGCGGCAATCCCCACAGTGCAGAAGGGAGCAGGACAGGGGTGAATGATTCACCCTGCCCCTACCCCACTCTCACACCCCACTCCACCCCCGCTTGATTAAAAAAAACTTCCCTGCCTGCAGCTGGGCCAGCTGCAATCCTGGCTGTGAGTGCACAGGGTATGTGAGTGTGCCCGCCCCTCCCCACTGCTGCAGCAGCCTGTGTCTGCCGCCCTTTGGCTATATCTGCTGCTCCACATTTGGGGGGGTTCAGCCCCATTAGTCCCCCTCCTTCCACCGCCTCACTCCCAATCCATTGCCCCCTCCTCCAGCCCCCCCAATGTGTGGGGCAGGAGGGGGGGAGTGTGTGTGGGGCAGGGGTGCACCCAAACAACCCCAGGCAGCCCCTTGTAGGCTGGAACTCCACCAGCCTGCAAGGGGAAACCCACAGTTTCTCACATTTTTCTCCTTTAAAGGAGGATCCATTTTTAAAGTTTGTTTACAACCCTTTCATATGTTCTTGTGACCCACTTTTGGGTCATGACCCATGGGTTAAGAAACACTGTTCTAAATGACCCAAGCAATTGCTTGTGGTTAAGAACAACCTGGGGATTTCTCTGATTTCTCTGATAGCAGGAACCTGATAGCATTAAAGCTTGATCCCTGATTAAGCGTGTATATTCCAGCTGGGGCTACACCTATGCAAATTCACTGCAACTCTATTGTCCTCGCTGTTTGCACTCATGAGCTGTTTGTAGATGACACTTTTTAGCAGGTTTGAAGTGGGTTAAATGCCTTTTGCACTGCTTTAATGGCAATGCTGTTTGCACATTCAGTGATATATTGCATGCTAATTCCAGCCACTGTAGCACATTCGACAGCGTAATGCATCTTAAATGACTTTGGGATGCAGCAAATTACTTTGGGGCACTGCAAAGTAAAACACCTCTGTGGAGTTTTAGTTTCCTACCCTACAGCTGCAAATGAAAGCACCAGGCTCCCTGTGGCTCAGGGGCTATGCAGGCAGACCATGCAGGCAGCCCGGCAGCAGCCCAGGAAGGCAGGCTCCACAGAAGGTAAAAAACAAAACAAAACATGAGCCTGATCTCCACCCCCTGCCCGCTTGCCCCCAGAGCCTGCCTGCCTGAGCTGCAGGGGCCTGGTGCTTCCCTCTGTGGCTGCAGTGCCCCCTGGGACTGCCGGAGCCAGGTGCCTGCGGGCAGGTGCTGCCTGGGGGTGGGGGGGCAGGGAATGCACCAGCCCCACCACAGCTAAGGGACCGTTCTGCCCACCAGCAGCTCGCTCTCCCTTCCCCGCTGCTGGAGAGGCAGGTAAGGATCAGGCTCCAACGTGGGTGTACACAACACAGGGGTTTACTTCACCCTAAATTGAAGCAGTGTTTTTAAAAAACCACTGCTTCAGTTTAGGGAGAATTAAACCCCTGTGTCATGTACAAATGCCCATGATGTTGATTGTCCCTGTAGTTGGAATTCATGGAATCATCCTTTTGAGTATGCATAATAGCAATCAGAGCACAGCTCAGTCTCCCTTTTCCCTGTGCTGGTCCCTCAAGACTTAACAGGGTTCAAACGCATTATTGACATCAGTCACTTAGAGTTGGGAGACAGTCCTCTTATGCATTCAAGTGGTAAAATAAACTCTGTGCAGGAAACCAGCACTCCAGTTCCAGACCATTGCCTTCTAGTGATGCATAGGTCTGTGCTGCACTAATTCTGGTGGGAAATCAGCCTGATACGGTCACTTATCAGAGTGTAGCCAGGATCTATAGGAAAGTTTCTATAGAAGTATCTATCTAACTTCCCCTCACACTGTTCAGCTTGTTCAAACAAAATCATGTGGGAAGAAACATTCAATAAGAGGAAGAGGAAGGTTTTGCTTGCTTTTAATTGTTTATCATGATGCCTTAGTCCTTGTGATTCCCTGCTGAAAAGTGAAATGATACACAAATATGCTGGAAAAGTTCTAAAGGCAACTCCATCAAAACAGAAAATTGCATGTTTTTAGATTGAGCTTGCTACCAGAAGTTCATTTATAAAAATAGTTTTCCTTCAAGTCTCTAAGGATGGCACCCTCCCAGCCTCCATTTTCCACCTCCCTGCTCCCCCTATACTTTACTTTCAGAGGCTCTGGCTTGGGCAGCTGGAGAGGCAGAGCAGCAGCAGCAAGCAGCAGCAGAGCAGGAGCTGGTGGCTCACACAGTTCATGGCTGTTGGAGGGACATGGCACCTCATTTTTTTGCCACCTAACTGGTGGGTTTTTGATACTTGACAAGTCATAGCTGGAGAGAGGATGCAGGGGGATCTGGGGACACAGGGGACTGCCCACAGTGCAATATTGGCCAATTATACCTCTGACTGACTCTATTTTTTCTTTCTGTCTTAACCATGAAACCATCTTTTCTCTTCCTTCAGTCCCCTGCTTCATTTATCATCACACATCTTCCAACTTTGTCCGCCAATGACTCTCAGGGCTTAGAGACAACTTCACTCCACACCCGAGATTCATCTTCAGAGCAGGGCCTAGGCACTGAAAGGCAAAGGTGCAGTGGAAATATCAGTATGTGATCACATAATTAAAATCTGTATCACAGAGCATATACAAGCAGCCAAATGAAAGCTGCATGGACAATGCATGCATTAGTTAGTCAGTGGTTCCTATTGACATCTTCCAGCTCTGGAACGTGGTTTACAAATATGCAGTGGTCAACAACTCTTAACAAAGAAATCAAAAGTGTCTTTAAAAAAGAAAATGAGCAGAGAAGGTTGCCAAGCTCTCAGCAGCCAGAGTTGGAAAGATGAGGTTTGTGGAGCTAGCTGAGATAGGAGAACATTTAGATGGTCTAGTTCTTCCTCTGATTACATAAGCCCTGTGTCATATGTACTTAAATGGTGGGGAGCAGCCATGCTGGGAGAGCTGTAAATAGCACAAGCACTGGGTCTAAGGGCTGGTTCCTTTGTAATACAGTTACAACCAGGGCAGAAAACAACAGAATGCAGTTCAACAAGGAGAAATGCAAAGTGCTGCACCTAGGGAGGAAGAATGTCCAGCACACCTACAGCCTAGGGAATGACCTGCTGGGTGGCACGGAAGTGGAAAGGGATCTTGGAGTCCTAGTGGACTCCAAGATGAACATGAGTCGGCAGTGTGACGAAGCCATCAAAAAAGCCAATGGCACTTTATCGTGCATCAGCAGATGCATGACGAATAGGTCCAAGGAGGTGATACTTCCCCTCTATCGGGCGCTGGTCAGACCGCAGTTGGAGTACTGCGTGCAATTCTGGGTGCCGCACTTCAAGAGGGATGCGGATAACCTGGAGAGGGTTCAGAGAAGGGCCACTCGTATGGTTAAGGGCCTACAGACCAAGCCCTACGAGGAGAGACTACAGAAACTGGACCTTTTCAGCCTCCACAAGAGAAGGTTGAGAGGCGACCTTGTGGCTGCCTATAAGTTCATCAAGGGGGCACAGAAGGGAATTGGTGAGTATTTATTCACCAAGGTGCCCCCGGGGGTTACAAGAAATAATGGCCACAAGCTAGCAGAGAGCAGATTTAGATTGGACATTAGGAAGAACTTCTTCACAGTTAGAGTGGCCAGGGTCTGGAACGGGCTCCCAAGGGAGGTGGTGCTCTCCCCTACCCTGGGGGTCTTCAAGAGGAGGTTAGATGAGTATCTAGCTGGGGTCTTCTAGACCCAGCACTCTCCTGCTTATGCAGGGGGTCGGAATCGATGATCTATTGAGGTCCCTTCCGACCCTAACATCTATGAATCTATGAAAACCACAGCTCGTGTTTCCTGTGCCTGGACCCTAGCGTGCAGTCATGCAAACAATCTGACTACAATTGCAGTCTTCTTCTAGTCCCAAGCCTTCTCGTGACCAGTAAGTGAAACTGATCCTGCAGGCTTCAACTAACCCATGCCAGTTTGAAGGCCTCCAGGTGACCAGTGGGGATATGGCACCAATTCCATTGCTCAGCATGAGTTACTGCAGGGGCAGACAATTATTTTGGGCAAAGGGCCACTTACTGAGTTTTGGCAAGCCATCAAGGGCTGCATGACAGGCAGCCCAGGGCAGATTAATATTAATTTTCTAAATTTTTTAGGGGCCCTGCGGGCCAGATAGAATGTCCTAGCGGGCCGCATCCGGCCCCTGGGCTGCATTTTGCCCACCCCTGAGTTACTGGGACCTTTAATCATGTTTGTTACTCTTCTCTAGATTGTTTTGAAAATGAACACCATCTTTCCTGAAGTGTGGTGCTCCAACATTGGACACTATTTCAGGGGAGTCCTCACCAGCAGCAATGAGTGGGAAAATCACTTCCTGTAACTTGCACATGACACTCCTGTTAATACATCCCAATATGCTATTTGATTTTTTTTCTGCAACAGTAGTAGGCTGTTGGCTCCTATTCAGTTTGTGGTCAACTATAGCTCCAAGTCCTTTTCTACAATACTGTAGTATAGCCACTTATTCCCCATTTTGTATCACTGTACTTAACTGCTCTTTCCTAAGTGCAGTACTTTGCACTTGCCCTTACTATGTTTCATCCATGTTTCGGATCACTTTTCAATTTATTAAAGCTACTTTGAACCTTAATCCTAACTAGACACTCCAGGTCTTTAATAAAGATATTGAACTGCACTGGACCAGGAGGTAGTGCCAAACACTTTTATGCTCCTTAGTGTTTTATGTGGCTACTTTTTAAAAAAGGGTAGCTCCTTGCGCCCGCCTGGCTTCGAACTCCCGTTTGCATGCCGCGTTGGCCCGAACAGCAGAGGGTGTATGCTCTCTAGCTTCATGGGTTCCCCGAGGTGGGCTTTGGTTGTCCCTCTGGCCTTCCCCAAACTCTCCTGCCATGTCTTTGAGTGTTCCGTCAGTGTGGGGCTCGGCCTTGAAGTTTCCCTCAGGGATGACCACTCTGCTTGCGAGATGTTCGTGGGGCTCCACCTCCCCTACACTCCAGCCTTATGCCAACCTCTGGTGGGGTGCCAGATCTTGCCACAGCTGCCTCTCCAGTGTAGATGTTCCTCATGCCCTATTGTATCCCCCTTCCTCCTTGGGGAAGGATAATTAGCTGGCCTGGGCTTTAGGCCTGAGATCCCCTTGAGCCAGTCAGCTCTCTTCTTGTGGTCAACAAGGGGCTCCTGTCGAGCAGGGGTAAAGAAATAAAACAAAGGAAAGAAACAAAAAAGGAACCCAAAAAGGGTCTTCCTATCCAGTGTCCTACTGGTCGGCTTTCCCAGCCCTTCTGCCTGAACTTGGCAGTACTCCCCTGACACTGGTCCTGCATGGTCCCTCTCTCCTCTCCTAGCCCAGCTTCCCAACCTGGTACCTGGGAGCGGTCAAGCGGGAACACCTCTGCTTCCCCGAGGTTGGTTTCAGCCTCTCCTTTGAGTTCATCATCCTGGCTATGCCGCTGCTCGGCATCTCCCTCGACAAACCTCCTTCGCAGCACTAGGGGGAAGTCACCCCCAGTGTTCCACCCCTCCTGGGGCTCAATCTCAGCACCACCGTGTGAGGAGCTCTCACTGCTTCCACAGCTGCTCACCATCTGGGCGTTCCCAGTTCATGCCGGTTCTGCCTGTTGCAAGCGTGGAGAGCCTCCGCCTTCTCACTGGCTCTCCCCTCTCTACTGCCGGCAGCCGTTTTTATCTCTGCTGGCTGGTGCATCCTTGTGACATCACCCACTGGCCTTAACTGCATAAAGACGTGGCTTGTAAACCGCACGGGCTATTCTCTTTGATCTTCTGGCATCGCTTGTCCTGCAGGTAAGTGATTGTTTTGTATTTCTTTCTTTATTTTAGTGTTTCTTCCCACATCGAGCCCCATGGGTGGGGCTTCCCAGCCCCTCTTCTCACTATCCCTGGGACACCCCTGAATGAAACATTATGTCAAAGCCTGCTGTTATGAGTCAATGGTTGATGCCCATCATCTCAGCTGAGTCAGTGCTATTCTGCGCTACCAAAACTTTGTGAGAAAAGCCACATCCACAAAGATCTTTAGTGGAGGTGTGGGATGTATTGGCAAAAAGAGATTTTTTTAACCAATATTTTAAATATTGTCCTTATCTGTATTTCTCACACTGCCAACATTCTGTTGAAATCTATGCATTGCTTCTTCCCTTCAGTCAAATGGCAGTACCAAGCATCATTTGTTAGCACTGCTTTACCTGGAGGGTTGGCATTCAGATGCTAGGCTGTCCAGAAGTTCCAGAGCCAAGAGGAGTGATGACCCTACAGAGACAGACAGTACACCCACTGCCTCATTCTCTGCTTCTCCTCTGGTGAAAGGATAGAGCAGCAGTGAGGTACTTCCATCCAGACCTTCTTTATAGAGATTGCTGCCATGAGATTTGGTAATGGCATTTCAAAGAGCTGTACAGAGCCTGGTCTGAGTTTATCTTGCAAGTCATGAGTTAATGCAAATATCAGCACTATGAATGCTGCAGAAAGCCAAGTGGCTGGAGCTAATTTGGATCATTGGTGGTATTAATAGCTAGGCGGGGATTCCCAGCAAATTCTTCTTGAAAGCTCGAGTATTTTTGTGAAAGGAACACAAATAACACCTGAAAGCATGAACAACTGGTGCCTCCTGGGACTGGGGAGCCACAAAATGTGGGCGGCAGTGTTGGTGGTATAGGCGTG
>NW_005842931.1:341163-346405 GCF_000455745.1 Alligator sinensis
AGAAGCTGACAGCGGTGATGGTGGCAGCAGCGGGTGACAAGTGGCGACCTCCCGCAGAATCCGGCAGTGGCCATTCTCAGAGGGGCATGTGCCCCCCACCCCATACCTCCCCTACGTGTCACCTATGCCTGAAAGTAGTGGGTGAGGTGGGTTTCCTGCTCATCCATGCAAACTTTTCCAATGAGGTTCATTTTACCTTCTGTTGCCCTTTGTGCTGATAATGAGGTCAGCCTTGGGGATCCTAGTATCCACCCAAAGACCCAGAGATCAAGGAGAGTCTTGCTGAAATCAGGGAGTCTTGCCATTGACTTTCATGAGCTGTATATCAAGCATAAAATAGTGTTCAAGTTTCCTTTCCATGTGGAAGTGAGAATGACATCCCACAGACTGAAAACCACATGGCGAGGCTGGAAACTGCACATCTGCAGGGCTGCTGTGGAAAGGGCTGCAACGGAAAGGGCAAAGCGATTGCCACGTGCTGAGGTCAGGGGTCTGCTAGTCATGTAACTGGGACAGCAGCAAAGGTATGCTGGGGCAATCAGTGGCAGATGAAAGGAGTTAGGTCCTTTCCAGTGCTGTGGGTTCCTTTGGGAAGGCAGATGCTGGACTTGACTCCAGTTTCTGTGGTCTAGGTGGCAGTAGCACCCAGAGTGGAAGTGGTGCCGATTACACCAATGGCAGTAGCTGGGCCAGCAGTAGTGATAGTTGCCATTCTTGTTCTCCCTTGAAAGTTGGCACCTAGGGCTGGTTTCCTGACCGCCCATCCCTAATTACACTACTACTTGACTCTCGTTTAGGTTAACACAAATTTACAGCATACTAGCAGTCTAGAGAGGCCTTAAAGTGACCTGCTATACTGACAGACTGGTGAGGATGAGAACCAGACTTATTAGGCCTAAGACTTTCAAAAGCAGCTACTGATTCAAGGTATGTTGTTTAATGAGCTGGGTTTCTAGAGGTCAGGGGCTCAGAACTTTTAGGGTAAAAATCAGGCCCTTTTAAGGTAACCCAGTTTGGGCATGCCAGATCTGTAGGCATTTGTTAAAGCTTGGCCAAGTTCCACATAAAAGATCACTCCTAGCAAAGAACAGTGTATGCATGTGGAAGGAACTGACACTATCACAGCTAGGGTTGCCTACTCTGACTGAAGCTATTCTGAGAGATTGTTTTTTTCCAACATGACATAATTCATTATTAATTGTACTGTTCATCCCGTTCACAGTTTCAATCTCCCGGGTTGCTTTCAATAGTCACTGGGAGATGGATGCCAATTCCGGTAGACTCCCAGCCAATCCGGGAGGGTTGACAACCCTAGTCACAGACCATACTTTGCTGAATGCGAGGATTGATCTGCTTCCAAAGCTGCCATGCTGTTGCATTTCAGTAAGCACCATATTCACTTAGGCTAGGGACAGACATTACACATAAACCAGTTTAAGTGATCAGAAACTGGTTTAAACCTGTAACAGAACAGATGTTCAGTGCACATAAACCAGTTTGAAAATGGCTGAAACTGGTTTGAGATAAACCTGGTTGAATGTAGTATCAGACTTAACTGATTTGGGTCAAACCAGTTTATGCACTGCCTGTTCCAGACAGTTGTTGGTTTAAGTTAAACCAAACTCCCCCAGCATCCCAGTATGCTCTCTGGGCTGGGTGGGGCTCTCTGCTAAACAGCAGAGCTGGCCCCTTCCCTCTGTTCCCTGGCTGGAGCTGCGCAGAGACTGGAGGCTGCCTATCCCCACCCCCTCACCACTCCCTGCTAAGCAAGAATTTCCCCCTCCCCTCTGCCTTGCCAAGAGGTGTCTGTGTATTAGCTAGCAGACCATATGCTGGCTACGGTCTGTGCTGTGGCAGATGGGACGAAGGCAGAATCAATAGGTGGCTGGTAATGTCCCTCTGTTGTTTTCTTAATGGGGTGATAAACACTGAGCTAGGGATGATAAACACTGTTATCAATTCCCTGCTGGGCTAATCAGAGCATCCTGCTGGGACCTGGCCATGCTGCCTCTCAGCTCAGTGCCGTGGAAGGGAAGGAAGGGCTGCTCTAGTGCCCCACAGCTTCTAGCCTGAGCCACTGCAGGCATGTGCTCTCATGTCTGGGATGTCTCTGCAGTTAGAAATTGATTTAGCTTAACCAGGTTAGACTAACCTGCAAAGATTGAATCAATTCAGACTCAGGCTTTTTGAATTTCTGTCCCTAGCCTTATAGGACAAGAGGGCAACTTAAAGGTTGTCAGCGAAATATGGAAACTACTGCAAGCTTTTCCCCAACAAAGGTCAGAACTAGGGTGTAAAAGTGGGAGGCTGCAACATCTAACCAACTGCCCCAGTGGCTCAGAAGCCCATCTCTAAGCTCCCACTCAGTTGGGCAATATGAGACAGTACAAGCAGCATCACCTGCAATATAAGGAAGGGATTGGACAGTGTGCTATAGGGGTGGGCTTGAGCCAGGTAGCAGTGGGTGAGGGAACTTGATGTCATCAAATAACTTTCTCCCCTTCTATGAGTCATTCCATAAAGTAGCATCACCATCAACAGTCTCTAGCAAAAGGTCACTGCTATATTCCACCCACAGGACCCTTCACCTTCTCGGCACTGTAACTGCAGCCACCAGAACAACTAAAGGTTATATAAAACTTCACCTTCTGGGTTGGCTACGAAATAAAGCTTTTCTCTTCTGAGCTTGCCTTACTATACATGGTCTGTAGAGCGAGGGAGGTTAGCCACTTCCTCATTCGGTAGCCTCACATGTTGTCAAACTTCCCAGAAGATACTTGTAAGCACACTGACTGCAACGTGACTGGAGACATTGCCAAGTAACTGTCTCTGTAAATATATGCAAGCCCTGCAATTTACCAGGTCTGGTACTCCCCAGAAATTCAAAGCAGCCAAATGGTAGAGGCAACAAAATGCTTTCATGACTGTTTATCGTGCACGTTGCTGGGAGGGGTGGCTGTTTTGCAGCCTGCCTTTGGCTCTACAAATCATGGAGTCAAGAGCTGAACAGTGTTCTCTAATGTGAAAGCAAAACAAACAACAAGTGATCTGCAGGATGAGCTGGGCACTTTCTAGCTCCTGTAGCAACTCCAGTGGTATGGATCCATGAATCCTGCAATCAGCACTCATTCAAGCTTTCTGTATCCAGCACATAAGCCAGAAGGAATTCTGGTTCCTTCTCCCATGATTGTGATAGCTGTGTTCAGCTGATAAGGCAGAAAACAATAAAATTCACTTCTGTCATTGACAGTAAGGAAGAGCTAACCTTGAACAGGCACTGGGGAAGGTGCGTTTTACAAAGACTCTGGGGTCTACATGACATTGTCAGCATTGCCATGCTCCCTCCCCTCCTACCTGCTTCTGCTCACATACGCCAAACCTAGAAACATGGCTATGAAGGTTGCTCCCTGAGGCTTTCTTGGGGATCGTTATCTCCCGTAGGTTTCAGAGCAGCCTCTGAAGCTTGTCTTCAGAGCATACTTAAAAGAGGATGGCACTGGTAGAGCTGGGAATACACTATAGACATAACCTACAATTCCCATCTAGGGCACAAATAAAGTGTTTGCGCTGAAATGGGAAGCCTTCTACACAGCAGTCCAGCAAGGTATCCCAGAAAGCAGGTGTTTACTGATCCTTCCTTCAGATCTGGCTACAATTTCAAACCTTTGAGGTGAAATCTCCATGAAGGAAAGCAAGAAAGCCAGCACGCAAGCAAGAAAAAGACAGACAAGTGACTATCTTCTTGCAAAAGCCCCTTTTTGTCATTTCTTCCCACTAGCCAAGTTGACATTGATCAAACTTGGATGAAATTATTCATTATAATTTTGAAGAAAATAGCAGAAATTAAAAAAAAAGATACAAACCAATGAAGCAGCTCTCCATTATCTCTAATAAAAGAGGAGTTGAACTGCTGTGGTTTGCCCATGTGAGGCACCAAGACCTTTCTTGTCATTCTTGGTTTCTTCACATGCTCCTTCTTTAAGGTATGATCCAAGGCCCTTTGAAATCTGTTATAGGGCATCTTCCTGGTCTCTGAAGATCTTTATTGATCATGCTAGTTGCCATTCCCCTTTTCTGGCCCTTTCTGCCACGCCTTAATGGGAGAAAACAAATAATATAATAAAGGAAAGGAAACTGCAACTCACATGTCCTGGTAGGTGCCCAGCCTCCATTGCAGGGCTCCACCACCCCTCATACCCTGTCCATCCCCATCCAACTTAAGTCCCAGAGATCTCTCCTTCTGTAGCTGAGTATTTAAGGATGCTTCACCCTGCTTGCACCATCAGCGGGTTTGTCCTGCCACCTAATCTCTCAAAGGTCCCCAAACAAAAAAGTTGTATACTTTGGTTTTGCCAGATCACCCGGAATGGAGCTCTCAACAGTCCACTGGAGTCCCCTCTCAGTTGCAGAGCAAACAAGGGGGGAATTCTCACATCCCCTTTAACCTCCTTCTCCTCTGCTGCCTAACTTCGGTGCCTCATCAGTCGCCACCCAACTATCTCATGGCCATGTGCTCTGTGTCACTTCTGTCTCTATGGTAGCTCAGGTCCACAAGGTTCTGTGCCTCCATGTAGACTATTGCAACCTGCTGGATTGCTCAGTTGTCCATTCTCTGGGGTACCAGCCTCATCTGGTGTCACCTCTCTTATAGGTCCTTCTGGTCCTTCAACTTCTCAAGATGTCTCCTGCACAGCTGGCTCTGGACAGCTTTCAAATGGGCCACCATGAGATGATGTCATCTGGTTGTGCTGCGGGCTGTGCATCCATCTCAGGTAAGTAACTTGCTGCATCTCTTCTTCTTGAACAGGGGCCAACATTGGTCCCCTGTTTACAAAGTCAATAGAAAGACTTTTGATTTAAGTTATTTTTATAGGCTTTGCTTCAAACCCTTCCTGCTTGCAAATGTAGGCATGTCCTTAACTTTCTACTGGTTCTTTTTGCATGGAAGGACCCTTTTCATGTGACAATTTTCTTGAAGGAAAAGTCTTGGAGAGGGAGGGTGTTTCCAAGGTCTCTCTAGTGGGCAAAGCTTCCCTGTGAATTTGTTATGAGCAATGCAGATGGTAATTGCTTCTGTTCAGCTTTCTCAAGGCCAATAAAATATAAGTTCATAGAGAAGAAAAACCTAAAGCAGATAGTAACATAGGTGAGATGAAAGCAGCTGTCTTGCATATTTATGGTGGACGTGGTGGATGGAGAACTTATGGGACAACTGGCAGTAGCAGAACAACTCTAGGGAAAG
>NW_005842931.1:346436-352196 GCF_000455745.1 Alligator sinensis
ACTACAAAAATGATGTTTAAGGGCATTTGTACATGTGGCAGGAGTTTAGTCCCCTAAATTGAAACGGTGCATTTTTAATTGTGATTATTAAAAACACACTGTTTCAATTTAGGGGCTTCTGTCACTGTTACAGCAAGGGGCCTGATCCTTTTTTTTTTTTTTTTCACGGAGCCTGCCTGTGTCTCCTATGGTTGGAGGGTGAGCTGCCGGTAGGCCAAGTGGCCACTGAGCTGTGGGGAGCCCCAGTCCTTCCCTCCAAGGCATCAGCACCTCCCAGGGCTCTGCTGCAGAGGGAAGGACTGGGGCCCCCTGCAACTCAGAGCCTGCTGGCAGCTTGCCCCCTGGCCATGGGGGAGGTGGGCTGGCTCAGCAAAAAAAAAAAAGGAAAAAAAAAAGGATCGGGCCCCTCACTGCTTCTTTTGCTAGTGGGCCAAGTGGCCCCAGAACTGTGGGGGACCCTGGTCCTTCCCTCCACAGTGGCGGTGCCCCCTGGGGCCGCCTGGGCAGGGTGCTACCTGGATGGGTGCTTGAAGGCAGCACCCTGCCAGATCCAACTCTTCCCTGAGCCCACCCTCTGGAAGCCCACCAGGTGCAGCTTCCCAGCCAGGCTCAGGGAAGAGTTGGACCTAGTGGGGTGCTGCCTCTGAGCTGGGACAGCACCTGGTCCATTAGCACTCCTCCAGGGCAGCCCTGGAGAGCACTGCCACCACAGAAGAAAGGACCGGGGTCCCCCCACAGCCCAGAGGCTGCTTGGTTTGCTGGCAGCTCGCCCCCTGGCTGCAGTGTTGGCTACAAATGTCCAACTCGGGATCCTTAAAATTCTAGTTTATTAGGCGGATTGAAACACTGTAATCATAAACCTTGGGGCTGGTCCCCACACACACACATACATGCACACACATACACACACAGTAGCAGGCTACAGAGTCAGGTATACCTATCCTACAAGTGCTGGAGTCTGTCGTTGAGGCTTCTTTCAGTGTGGTGTTGTCTTCCAGAAGGGGGTCACCGGCTGGTCCTTCTGGCTGGACAGGTCTGGTCAAGTTGGAGATCAACAGGGCGCCACTGAGGGTCACTTTTCACTGCCTTTTATCTGTCCCTGGCAGACTTTGGTGATTCCACGTTTTCAGGTTTGCCCAATCCAGGGGTCATTGACCCTCGTGGGACTTTTCCCCCCTCAGTGGCTACTGGATGGCATCTGTCAGCCCCAGGGGTCGTCCGCATGTACGTGCAGGTTTGGGAGTCCATTGATGAATTTAGAATAGGGCTCTGGGAGCGGTTGATCTGGAGATATTCAGCCCAAAAGTTGGTCTCTGGCATTGATTAACTCAGGCCAGGGCTTTTAGCCTTTGATCAGTGACGTTTAGAGATTTCCCGGTTGTTACATTGTCTTCTATTGAGTTCTTCCCTTGGTTGATCTGGAGCTTCCCAGGTGTTAATGGCTGTGTGCTACCTTGTTACACACTCAATCACTGATTCACTGGCTCTTTCAGGGGCCAGCCTGATACAGAGAAGGACAGTTTGATTCCAGCCCTTGTTAACATTGTTACAATGTATAACTTACTAAAACACATTTAGTTGAAAGTTGAAAGGTGAGGAGTATAAAATATAAGCTACAAATGCCATGGCACACAAATAGATAAAAATACCAAACTACAAGGGGAGACACAAAATGCACACATACAAATTTTAAAACACAATTCCTTATCTTAAGGTGAAAGAAAGAGGAAGGAAGAAAGGTAGAAAAAGAGAAACATATCCAAAGAAGGGAGAGCAAATGCAGGCAAGAGGAAAAGGGGGCTTTCTGCTACAGCAGGAGACATGGGCACACTCTTCAGGGGGAAAAAAAAAAGATCAGGCCCCTTGCCACTTCTGCCTTCAGCCTGCCTCTCCCCCGGTGGGGGGCAGAGGGGTGGGGGTGAGATGTCAAAAGGCTGCAATCTTACAAATAGCTACATTACAAACTAAACTACATGTGGTTTAGTTTGCAATGTAACATACTCATTTAAATCGCGACAAACTCTGTACGTGTAAAGCAAGATGCAATGTGTAAAGCATGATACAATTAAACTGCAAAAATGAGCAATTTCATCACATGTACAAATGCCCTAAAGCTCAACATGGCCCCAGAGACCAACAGGTCCCAAGACAGCTGAATAGTCAAGTCTCTAGGAAACTGGTTTTCATTTCTCTCCCCAAGTCCTGATCACCCAGTGCACCAAGAGCTGCGGACCACTTTGGAGTGCTGAGCATGGTCAGCCAGAAAGGAAATCCAACTTGTTTTGCTCCCAGGTTTCATCCTACCCTATACAGCAAGGGTATCCAATTGGAATCCCACAGGCTGCATGAGGTCTGGGCGTGATTTAACTACAGCTTACAAGGTTTATTGGCATAGCAACCAGAGTCACTGCATTGGCAGCTCCAGAATTCAGGGGGGTGAAGGAAACTGCCACTTGCCCCCCACATCTCCTTGTCTGATGCACAATTTGGAATCTTTGGTTGCTACTGGTGACCAACATAAGTGACAGAGGAAAAGCTGGGAGCCACCATAGGTGGGTTCATCCAGCTCACAAATAGCTCAGCAGTCTGGATTTGCCCTATGGGGCCAACTGATTTGGACACCCCTGCTCTCCTGTATGCAGGTCTGGCTTCATGGAAGTTCAAAGAAACTGCTGGTGTGTTGCATTCTACTAGTGTGGTCTCATAGCAGCCTGGGCTGCCTTTATTTCTTGAAATCTGTGACAGCCAGAGGTTGTCTAACTGAGCCATACTCATCCTTCAGGTAGTACAGTTGATTCCCATGGAGTTATAGCAGGACTGAAGTTGGTTTATTGTATGACATAGTGCTCAATAGTGAAGAGTGCACTTATAGTTTCATAGTTGGTAGGGTTGGAAAGGACCTGAGCAGATCATCAAGCCCACCCCCCTGCCATGGCAGGAAAGAATGCTGGGGTCAAACTACGCCGGCAAGGTGATTATCTAACCTCCTTTTGAAGACCCCTGGGGTAGGAGAGAGCACCACTTCCCTTGGAAGTTGGTTCAAGATCCTAGCTGCCCTGACTGTGAAGTAGCGCCTCCTGATGTCTAGCCTGAACCTACTCTCAGTCAACTTGTGGTCGTTACTCCTAGTTAATCCTGGTAGTGCTTGGGGGAACAGGGAATCTCCTGTTCCCCGCTGGTCCCCCGTGGTAAGTTTATAGACGGCCACCAGATCCCTGCTCAACCTTTTCTTGTGGAGACTGAACAGGTTCAGGTCCCGTAGCCTCTCCTCGTAGGGCCTGCCCTGCTGCCCCCTGACCATGCGAGTGCCCCTCCTCTGGATCCTCTCGATGCTGTCCCCATCCCTCCTGAAGTGCGGCGCCCAGAACTGGACGTAGTACTCCGACTGCAGTCTGACCAGTGTCGCATAGATGGGGAGGATCACCTCCTTGTACCTGCTTGAGATGCATCTGTGGATGCGTGACAAGGTGCGGTTAGCTTTACTGACCATGTCCTCACATAGGCGGCCCATGTTCATCTTGGAATCAATAATGACTCCAAGATCCTTTTTCTGCCTCTGCACTGACAAGAAGGGAGTTCCCCAGCCTGTAGGTATGCTGCTGGTTCTTCCTCCCCAGGTGTAGGACCTTGCACTTGTCCGTATTGAATCCCATCCGGTTCTCATCCGCCCACCCCAGTAACCTGTCCAGATCTAGTTGTAGCCTGGCCCTCCCTTCTATCATGCCCACCTCTCCCCACATCTTAGTGTCATCTGTGAATTTGAACAAGGTGCTTTTCACCCCCTCATCCAAGTCGCTGATGAAGATATTGAACAGTGCGGGCCCCAAGGACCGAGCCCTGGGGGACCCCACTGCCCACGTCCCTCCAGGTAGAAAATGACCCATCCACCACCACTCTCTGGGTACAGCCCTCTAGCCAATTTGCAACCCATCTGACTGTGTAGGCATTGACACCACAGTCGCCTATTTTTTTAATGAGAATGGGGTGAAAGACAGTGTTGAAGGCCTTCCTAAAGTCCAGAAAGACTACGGCCACCGCGACACCTACATCCAAGGATTTTGTGACCTGGTTGTATAAGGCAACCAGGTTGGTCTGACAGGACCTGCCCCTAATGAACCCATGTTGGTTGCCCCTAAGCATAATCTCCCCTGCTGGTCCCTCGCAGATGTGCTCCTGGATAATTTTCTCAAAGAGCTTCCCCAGGACCGAGGTAAGACTAACGGGCCTATAGTTTCCTGGGTTCTCCTTCCTCCCTTTTTTGAAAATGGGGACCACATTGGCCCTTTTCCAGTCCTCCAGCACCTGGCCAGAGCACCACAAGTGCTCGTAAAGCCATGCCAGGGTTCCTGCAATGACCTCTGCCAATTCCCTCAGCACCCTGGGGTAGAGATCATCTGGACCTGCTAATTTGAACACGTCCACCCCACCAGCAGTTCCCTAACTAGGTCCTCTCTGACTCTAGGCCTGGCTGTGCCTCCCCTGAGTCCATCCGGAATCCTGCTGGGGGGGGATGTCCTGGTCCCTGCTCAGAAAAATGGAGGCAAAGAATTTGTTAAAGAGTCTCACTTGATTGAGACTCTGGAGACCGGTAGTCTCCTTCTGGCTTTGCCACTGACCTGCTGAGTGACCTTGGTCAAGCCACGTGCCCTCTTTCTTGGCAATAATGAGACTGGCCCCTTGGTAAAGTGCTTTGATATCTACAGATGAAAAGCACTATATAAGACCAAGGTTCAGATAGTATCTAGATGTTGGTGTCCAGGACGTCCTGAGGTCACTCTCAGTTTCACTTCTTTTTTTAGAATGAAGAATCTTTGTTGAATATACAGCAAGTTTTGTGATCAAAATGCTCACCCTGAAGTGAGGAAATCCCTAGGGTGTGGTTCTGTTTTCCCCCCACTGTTTGGAGTGAGAGAGAATAACCACTATTCTGCCCATCTGCTTTGCAGGGAGGAGAGAATGTTTCTGTGACCCTGAGATGTTGCAGCTAGCAGTGGTTTCTTGTATTGCACATTTTCCTGCAGTAGAACATGAAACAGAGGGTGATCTATCTTTTGGAAAGCCCTACAATGGAAAGAGCTTCCTCAACTCCTTTGTTCTCTCAGAAAATTTTATAGGTCATTTGCCTTGACTTCATTGAAGTTACACCAGGTATGAGCCTGGCCTCATGTACCAGTAACATCTTGGTTGGTACCACTCTTGCATTTAAGTCAAGAAGAGATCATTCCAAGATCTAACCAACCTTGGGAAGTGCAAAATTTGCAGGACAGTTGGGTGGACAGAAGTGTATTCAGATGGCATCACCCAGATTTCTTTAGTTGTCCTCTCTGGGATGGATGTCTAGACACAAGCTAAGGCCTCAGTGACTTGGCTATCATCCCCTCTATCAACTGCCAGAACACAAGGCTGGCTGTGATCTTTCCAGGCCCAGCTGGCTATACCTTCTATGACCTTCAGTTCTGATGGACTGTCCCATCTCCTCGTATTCCAACTAGTAGAAATGTGTTTTTCTTTTCGTTGCTGGGAGGCCAAATTAAATCCATCACAGGAAGGTGATCCTCAGGTTGTACATGAGGGTGGTCAGATGCAGTAAGACTGCTCAACACATGCAGACTGTAAGACTCCCTGCCCACTCAGCTTTGAAGACCCAGGTACAGGGTTACCACACAAAGTATCTGCTTAGGTCCATCCACAGTGTCCTTGGAGCCCCATCATCCAGTACCTAGTCAGTGGTGTATATGAAGTGAGTTTGCAGGTTTCTTT
>NW_005842931.1:352227-374968 GCF_000455745.1 Alligator sinensis
TGCAAACAAGTGACCATGTAATAGACATCCCACAACACTTTGTACCTTGACAGCAATTTGAGCAGAGGGGACAAGAGCTGAGTGATGCATGGGGACTCAGCTCCCTTCTGACGCCAAAGGGACCTACCCATCTTACAGCTGAGGCAGCACTTCCCTTGATGTACTAGCTGTGCAGCAGTTTATCCCCTTTGACCATCAGCCCAGCACCTTTGGCAGCATTGGCATGACTGTTTAAAGGGTACTAGAGAGCAGAGGCGGCTGGGCATAGCCTGTGAGCTCCTGCTAGGGAGAGATGGGTTGATGGAAACCACTGACAGAACAGACCAAGCACATGGCCTCTGCACATGGAACTTGTGACTCATCCACCTCACCCCTGGAGCTGGCTGCTGCTTTGTAGCACAGGGTATGTTGCCTAGCTACTTGCTGTAGCCTTCTTGCTGTTTGATTTTCTTAGAAACTGCACATACATGCTTGACTGCCTCAGGGCAGGAAGTGGCTAACCAGGATCTCGGTGGCAAATCACACAGACCCAAAATAATGCCTTTGTTGGGGATCTTACCTGCAACCCTGGGTTCATTACAGAGAACACAGACATGTATCTGGTGTTTTTCTGCCTCTTGGTGGGTAGCAAGGGCCTGTGTATGGCCATAGGGAATACCCCCATCACTTCCCAGTGGGGAATAAAGGCCAGGCTGGCTTGATCTTCTGAAGTCACATGCACTACAAACATTCATATTGTTCAGTCCCAGGAGGCCCAATCTACTCCAGTCAAACTGATCATGCATTTCTGGTTCCACAAAATCCCCTGTTATTCAGGAGCGCTGGTTCAGTGCTGCATCAGTGATGGAAGCTCTCGCTCCTGGGGTGTGGGGAACACAGACCCACTAAGCAGTGGTCTAGCAGCAGTTCATTCCAGCAGGAGATCCAGCCCAGTCTCTTGTGCCCTGGGCTGGTAGCAATCTAGGAGCCCTGTAGAGGCAGCATGCTCAGTCCTGGAAGGAAGTATCATCTCCTCTAATTCTCCAATATTTACCTCTAGTCACGTGAAGGTACTTCATGAAACGGGTCCTCAGCCAGGCAGGATCACCATGATATGGGCCTGGCAATAGGGAAAAAATGGGGTGTATAAGTAGACCGGACAGACAGTTGTTCTAGATGCTGTGCCCAAAAGAGAGGAAATGAAGAGAGATTGAAAGAAAGGGATAAGAGAAGGAAAGACTTGGTAACAAGAAGGGATGGAATAAAGCAGCAAAAGATTCATTAAGCAGGATGGGAAAAGATCTTAATTTGATGGGAAAGAGGTTATTTCTGGGGGTGTTCTTAGTTAGCAACATTAATTAATGAATAATAATTAATAGAAATAAATAGATCCCTTGAAAATGAACCTTTATCACTGCCCTTTCAGAACTACCCCACTTCACACCCCTCAAAGGGAACTCCTGTTCCTTTGCTAGTGTCAATAAAGTGACATTTCTTCAAAATCTTGGGAGACGGAGTACATGGTTGATGACCTAGCAAGGTGACTCTGTGCCCATCTCTTCTATGAGGTTTCACTCTACTCCTTCACTGAAGAAAAAATGTGATATGCTTCCCCAGCTATAATGATTTGGAGAGGGCCATGAAGAAAGGATTGAGAGGGGGAAGTGCCATTAGGTGAGGGGGTGTATCAATAGCACAAGATTATTACAAAACCGTTATGCTGTTAGTTATAAATCTCCTTTAAACTTATCCTGCTTTTCACTGGGAAGGAGTTGTTGTCTTAGAAGGACCTATCTCAATCCTGACATTGCTCGTTAGAGATGGGGGCAGTACAATTGACTTCATTGGGACCCTACATTTGTTGTTTCACTTAGGCTCATGGAGCATTTCATAATGTTTCAGTGTCCAGCTACCTTCTACTGTAGGAGGCAAAACTTTTGTAGGACTACACCCAGGCTATTTTCTCTGTTGAGGTTCCCTAGCAACTCTATTATGTAGGTCCCCTGGTTATAAGAAATCTAAGATCCAAGGAAATCCTGATTCTATTGGTTTTCTAGACTCTAGAGTAGATTTGCACAACTTGCCAGAACAGATGTATTTGATTAGCATAATGGCTCCATAACTGTCCTCATCATTGGCAGTGAGCTCCACTTTAGTAGTTCTGGATGGCATCCCTGGGGTTCTCATCCCTTTGGGATAGATGAGCCTCAACTAAAGAGCCAGACTTGAGGATTTGAGGTTTTTCTTAATACTGTTCCATAAGCTGTTCTCTAAACAATGGCTGTGGACTCTGCTCTAGGTATTCTTAATCTTTCCCAGTCAGCAGCAATGGAGGCTAATGTACTATATGTTTCCCTTGGCCAAGGTTTCTCAGCCATCTGAAACATTTAGCCTAGTCAACAGTACCCTCACTCTCCCTTTTCATGTGTGGTCCTTGTTTTAGCCTCAGCTGTAAATACTGTCAATGCTTCTCTTTGCTTACAGACCCTCCCAATGTTCCTCCATCTTTACTATGCATATAAAGAAGGGATTGTTACAGCTAGCTTTTAGAAACCTCAGCTCCCTTGTCTGAAGGAAGGAATAAGCTTTTGTACATAGAAATTAGGCTTTTTTTTACTGTAATGGGGGTACATGTTCATATACATGTTTTTGGCCTCTCAAACATGAAATAGTCTTACCCAGTTTTCCCACTTGGAGGGTCCTCACTAAACCAGGTGAGGTGAAGGGGCAGCTTCAGGTCATCAGAACTGGACAGAGAAGGAAGTTGCTACATGCAGTAATGAAACTATGGATTCTTTGGTTGGATGTCCTTCCTCATACTTCTGTCCTCTCCAATTGGTTTTTGGATTAGAGTTCTTTGAAGCATAGATAAGCCAGAATCACTTCCCCTGTAGCTGAGCCAAAGTCTCCTAGCTGAACATGAATTAGTAGGGGAAGAGGAGACTCATCATCTACTCTGAAACTTGTAGCAAGAGCTGAAACAGAGACTCGATGAGGGGGAGGATTCTTTCCTGATCATATATATATATATATATATATATATATATATATGTGTGTGTGTGTGTGTGTGTGTGTGTGTGTGTGTGTGTGAGCTAATCTACAATAGTTCTTAATGGTTAGAACATGCAGAAGTTTATGAGTCTTCTTTAGCTGCTACAAAACTGAGGGAATCTGTTCTTCAACTTGAGCAGTCAAGGTTCATGTTCTCCTATTCAAAAGTTCTTTGACCCATCCTTACAGCAAATATGCTTAATCATGTGTCTGGCTCTTAGGCATCCTGTAGCAGAGGGACTAGAGTGATGCAAGATGCTGTTGCTAATGTCATTGGGAACACAGCAACGACTGTGTTGCCTGCTGGCAGGGAGTAGCTGTTTTCCTGTCTGAAAAACACTCTTGTGTGAGTTGTGGGGAGATATCTCTGGATTAAAGCAATGGGAAGGAAGGGGTATGCCACTGGCCCTGTAGGCAACCTTTCCTTATTATTTGATATGCTTATATTTTCTTTTATTATGCTTATATTTTCTAGAATATATTTTGGCTGAAAAATGAAAAAGTGCTGGAAGGCAGGAAGTGGATTTCTGTGGATTTCACTTATTCTCCTTCTATATCCCCTGCAATAGCAGCTAATTAGTTTCCAGGTCTCAGACCCAGTTTTACACCAAACTGGTTTCACCATCCAGATTCCAGCCTTATTTAGTTCCATGGCCAAATTTAACATTTCAGAGGGAGAGCAGCAAGCAGACACCAGCCTATCTTCTTTGTGGAGCAATAATAGATGCCTAGGGCCCCTCTAGATGTCTGGGTAAAGATCCGATAGGACCTGATGAGCAATCCATACAATCGTGCTTTCTGCCATACCACATCTGCACAGCAGGAGGCATGATTGTGGGATCCAGCATCAGATCCAATCACACTTCAATGCTGGTGCAGGGGGAGCCTGGGCTCACCATTCTGGTCTTACCCTGCACCAGCAAGTAGCAAGTTCCTGCAGCTGCAAGTCCTGTAGCTGACGGGCTTCTTCACAGTTTCATAGTTTTTAGGGTCAGAAAGGACCTGAACAGATTGTCAACTCTGACCCCTTGCCCTGGGCAGGAACAAGTGCTGGGATCATAATACCCCAGCCAGATATCTATCCAACCTTCTCTTGAAGACCCCCAAGGTAGGGGAGAGCACCACCTCCCTTGGGAGCCCATTCCAGAGCCTGGCAGCCCTAACCATAAAGTAATACCTCCCGATATCAAGCCTGAACCTACTCTCAATCAATTTGTGGCCATTATTTCTTGTTATTCCAGGTGATGCCCAGGTGAACAGAGCCTCACCTATTTTCCGCTGGTCTCCCCTGGTGAGTTTATAGACAGCCACCAGATCCCCTCTCGGTCTTCTCTTGTGGAGGCTGAATAGATTCAGGACCTTTAGTCTATCTTCGTAGTGCCTGGTCTGCTGCCTCCCTGACCATGTGACTAGCCTTCCTCTGGACCCTCTCAAGGTTAGCCACATCCCTCTTGAAGTGCGGCACCCAGAACTGGACACAGTACTCCAACTGCAGCCTGACCAGTGCCGCATAGAGGGGAAGGATCACCTCCCTGGACCTGCTTGTGATTCATCTGTAGATTCACGACAAGGTGCAGTTAGCCTTACCGATCACTTCCTCGCACTGGCGGCTCATGTCCATCCTGGAGTCAACAATGACTCCAAGATCCCTTTCAGCTATTGTGTTTTGAGAAGGGTGTTCCCCAGCCTATAGGTATGTTGCAGGTTCCTTCTCCCTCGATGCAGCACCTTGTGCTTGTCTGCATTGAATTCCATTCTATTCTCATCTGCCCACCTCTGTAACCTGTCTAGATCTAGTTGGATTCTGTCCCTTCCCTCCAGTGGGCCCACTTCTCCCCACATCTTTGTGTGATCAGTGAATTTAGACATGTGCTTTCCTCGCCCACCTCTGAGTCACTGATAAAGATGTTGAATAGCACAGGCCCAAGGACTGAGCCCTGGGGAACTCCACTGCCCACATCCCTCCAGGTCGAAAAAACAACCTGTCCACCACCACTCTCTGGGTGCAGCCATTGAGCCAATTTGCCACTCATTCAATTGCGTAGGCATCAATGCTGCAGTCATCTAGTTTTTTTTATAAGCATGGGGTGAGAAACAGTGTCAAAGGCCTTCTTGAAGTCCAGGTAGACAACATCCACCTCAACGCCTGCATCCAAGGACTTTGTGACCTGGTTGTAAAAGGAAACAAGGTTAGTCAGGCAGGATCTGCCCACAATGAACCTGTGTTGGTTGCCTCTGAGCATGACCTCCCATGCTGGGCCCCTGCAGATGTGCTCCTTGATAATTTTCTCAAAGGTCTTCCCAAGGACTGAGGTGAGACTAATGGGCCTATAGATTCATAGATGTTAGGGTCAGAAGGGACCTCAATAGATCATCAAGTCCGACCCCCTGCATAGGCAGGAAAGAGTGGTATCAATGCCTCAGTCTCCTAGTTTTTTTTGTTTGTTTGTTTATTTTGTTTTTTAATGATAATGGGGTGAGAAATAGTGTCAAAGGCCTTCTTGAAGTCCAGGTAGATGACATCCACCTCAATGCCCACATCCAAGGACTTGGTGAACTGGTCATAAAAGTAAACAAGGTTAGTCAGGAAGAATCTGCCTCCAATGAACCCATGTGGTTGCCCCTGAGCATTACCTCCTATGCTGGGCCCCTGCAGATGTATGCTCCTTGATAATTTTCTCAAAGTTCTTTCCCAGGACTGAGGTGAGACTAACTGGCCTATAGTCACCTAGGTCCTCCTTTCTCCCCTTCTTGTAAATGGGACCACATTGGCCCTTTTCCAGTCCTCTGGTACCTGGCCAGAGCACCATAAGTGCTCATACAGCTGTGCCAGGGGCCTTGCTATGACCTCCACCAATTCCCTCAGTTCTCTTGGGTGAAGAGTATCCGGACCTGCTGATTTATACACGTCCAGCCCCTCCAATAGTTCCCTAACTAGATCATCCCTGACCCTAGGCATGGCATCGTGTCCCCTGAGCCTGTCCATAATCCTAGTTGGGGAGTTGTCCTGGTCCCTGCTCAGAAATATGGAGGCAAAGAACTCGTTGAAGAGATCAGCTTTTTCCTATGAGGCAATCGCCAGATTGCCAAGCCTGTTCTGCAGGGGCCCCATGTTACCTGGTGCCTTCTTCTTACTCCCTATGTATTTGAAAAAGGACTTTTTGTTATCCTTAATTCTGGTCACCAGCTCTAGTTCTGTGTCTGCCTTGGCCTTCCTAACCACCTCCCTGCAATCACGAACAACAGAGGTGTAATCCTCCTTGGTGATAGCCTCTTGCCTTCACTGATTGTATGCCATGTTTTTTCCCCTCAGGCCCTCCTGGATGCCTTTACTGAGCCAAGGGGGCTTTTTAGCACTCTTGCCCCCTTTGGTTCGTGTTGGGACTGACTCCCTCTGAGCTCGGAGGATTGTCTCTTTAAGGAACAACCACCCATCCTAGACTCCCATCTCACTTTCTGAGTCCCCAATGTCTCTCTTACTAATCTCCTTAGCTCATTGAAGTCAGCCCTCCTGAAGTCAAGGACTTTTGCCTTACTGCTTGCTTTCACCACCCTGTGCCAGATAGTAAATTCCAGCAGATGGTGGTCACTAATGCCTAGGTAGTTGAACACCCACAGATCCCTCACCAGGTTATCGCCTGTGGCAAGGACCAAGTCCAGCAAGACATTTCCTCTGGTGGGATTGTGTACCACCTGGGTTAGGTGGAGGTCCTGTATCCCGGCTAGGAACCTACATGAGCGGTCAGACCCGGCTGACTGCTCCTCCCAGCAGATGTCTGGGTAGTTTAGGCCACCCATGACAACCACGTCTCTTGTCCTTACAGCCCCCGTGAGCTGACCTGAGAATTCCAGGTCCAGCTCGTCCCCCTGGTGAGGCGGTCTGTAGTAGACGCCCACTAGCAAGTCCCTTTCCCCACGACCCCCTTGCATTCTTACCCAGAGCACCTCAGTTTGCCCCTCCTCTGACCCCATCCTGATCATCGAGGATGTGTACTGCTCTTTAACACAGAGTGCTAAATGCCTCCCCTTTTCTCCCTACTCTATCCTGTCTATACAACCTATAGCCCTCGATGTCTACTGCCCAGTCATGGGTAGAGTCCCATCAGGTTTCTGTAAGCCCAACCAGGTCTGGGTTTTTGCTAGCTAGCAGGAGGGTGAGTTCCTCCTGCTTATTCCCCATACTTCTAGTATTTGTGTAGAGGCAATTGAGACCTCCTATGGGTGTTCGTGCTGCCCTCTTGTCCCCAAGAGCCCGTGTCACTTACCTGGGTTGTTCCTGCTCGTGTCACCTGGCTTGACGTCAAAGTGTCCTCCTGCACCTCTGCATCCCCATCCTGCAATGAACCTAGTTTAAAGCTTGCCGTACGAGATCAGCCAACCTGGAAGAGAAAACACACTTACCTTTTGGGGAGAGATGTAGCCCGTCCCGCCCTAGCATGTCTCCTGCGTGGAAGTGTGGGTTGTGGTTGAAGAATTTGAAGCCCGCCCAGTAACACCAGCTCTGAAGCCACTGGTTGACCTCTCCGATGCAGGCTTTGTGGCGCCATCCATATCTGCTCACCAGAAGAACAGATGAGAAAACCACCTGTGCTTCTGTCTCCCCAAACTTGGCCCCCAGAGGCTTGTAGTCTCTCATGACGCGGTCCGGACTACTCTCGGCCACGTCATTAGTGCCCACGTGGATGAGGACCAAGGGGCAGTGATCAGAGGGCCGGATAAGGTCTGGGATCATTGCTGTGATGTCCCAAATTCAAGCTCTGGGCAGGCAGCAAACCTCATGTGCCATTGGATCCGGACGATAGATGGGTCCCTCTGTTCCTCTCAGCAGGGAGTCGCCCACAATGACAACGTCTCTTCTTCTGCTTACCTGGCTGGCCCTCAGCTTGTTCAGTGATGGCGGCAGGCTCCTCCAGTGCACTTTACTCCACCGCACACTCCTCCAGTACAGCCAGGGCCTCATATTTGTTCTCCAACTGTACCGGGGGGGGGCTGTTTCTATGGTGAGAGGTCTGGCCCTGGAGGTGACCGCCCTCCACTCACTAGCATCTGCTTCAGGGCATTCCCTGAAGCAGAATGCTTCTCTTAGCTATGGCAGCATCCTGCCTGGGATACTGCTGTGACCGAGAGTCCCGTGAACTGCAGGACTCCCAGATACAGCAACACGTGGGACATTGCCACGGCTGAGAATCTCATCAGCTGATGAGGCTCCCAGCCATAGGGGCATACCTTGCTACGTATGCATATTATAGCTGGATAGAAACCAGATATAAAGTTATTACACATTTTCCAGCTCTAACTTTATAGCTGGATGGATCTTTTATGGCATGATAGTTACTTTGCACATATAGCCAGTCTAAATTGTGCAGTTAATAAGTTAACTGCATAATACCTGTAACATGTAAAAGGGGACTCTAGATTTTTAAGCAAGAAAGGATCATTATGAGACATCCAGTCTGACTGGCTGTATTACAAATAGCATAGATTTTCCACAGAGATTCTCTAGACAGATTCCTTCCAAATACAATATATTATTAGATTGTATAAGATTTTCTGGACCATCAGACTATTGTGAACTCTCCAAATTGCTCATGGACTACCACACAATTTTAGCATTCAGTTTTTAATTGAAAAGGGTTGAGAAGGAAGGGAAGGAGAGAAGGCAAGACCACTTGAGGATCACTTCTTACAGCCTTGCAAATGACCAGTTGTTTGGGAACTAATGGCTTATAGTGAACCAAAATAGTACTTTGGAGATGGAAATACTTTACACCTTGATAAATTGGAGAATTTAATTCAAAGTGTTACGGAAAGCTCTAGTAACCATTGGTGCTCCAGGGCATATGCAACCACTTCAGCTTTCTCCTCACAGGTAACAGAACCTGAAAAAAACAGGAAGGAGGATACAGAGACTTTGATTTGCAAATCCACTGCAAGTGGGTAGGAAGAGTGAGTGAATGCTGTCAATCTGGGGCCTTTCTGAAATATGTTGGTGAGTCACACTAGTTTTACAGACATTGGTGTCCATATTACAAACACTGCCCCTCAATCATAACCCACCCGCACTGCTGACTTTCCCAGAACTGAGGCCATTGACTGACAGCTCTATAGAGACCAAACAGCTGTCTCACTCTTAGAGGTGGGTCTCCCATTGGCACAGCAGGGTAAGGGACCCTTGTGCTGCAGCTCTCAGTACAGCACTTGCTCAGGGACTTCAGTTTCCAGTGACATTAATCTGGCCTTAATCTGGCATTTTTTTACTAAAAGGTTTCCCTAAAAACTTCTTAGACTGGACACTGAAGGAACTTTGCTTTGCTGTCTCCAAGGAGAACTCCACTGAGCACGCAGTGAGAGAAGTGAGACCCTGCTGTAAATCCCCCTCATAGAGCCTTAGTGGCTATTTCATTCTGCAGCTACTGAGCATGAATAATTTCCTTTGATGAACAGGAAAAAAGAAAAATTATGGTGGACATGACTCCAGGACCTCCAGCTCTCTGACTTTACCATGCTACTCTACCACCATAACTTTCTCTAGTTGATATGGCAGAACTCAGCAGCTTTTAGGGCACAATGATGACTGTGGGATTCCATTTGGAAAAAAGTACACTGCATGATTTGCCATGTTAACCACACAGATCTTGGAATTCACATGGTGGAGATGAGGCCCATGAATCAGGAGGCCAGCACGGTGGAAACTGGCTTGTCACAGACTGCAGCTGGACTGTGCAGGGATTAGGCTACTGGAGGAAGCGGGGGTAGGTCTCCAGGACCAGTTGTGATTGGTGCAGCTCTTTGGGAGACTTTCTAGTAGGTACTGCTGGGGCAATAGGGAAGGCTGCTTTAGCCAGAGGGGAAGAGGAATTGCGTGGATGTGAAATGACCACAGCCAAAAAAGCAAATTAGATAAGAGTCTGCAATATGCCATGGCAGGAGGAAAAGACAATGAGGTTTTAGGGCTAAGTGTGCAGCGAAGATCTGGCTGTCTGGGAGGTGACAGCCCTTCCCTCTACACCTCTGAGCTCTGGAACGCCGGGCTCAGTTCCGGATTCCAGGAAGATGTCATAAAAACTACCGCAGTTCAGAAAAGAACTCAAGTCATGAAAAGGCAGGAACATCCTGAGGTAGGGTCCTAAGGACTGGGGGGGTGCTACTTCAACACTGCAGTGGCGAGTCGGGCCCCAGATACATGCACCAAAGCAGAATTATGTCTAGTTGGGGATGTGTTAATACTTCATAAAGACCTGAAGGGGGTGAGTACCTCTAGGCTGGCTGTGGAATGGGTTTCTGGGAACAATGAAGCAAAACTGGCAGAGGAAGAAAATCAGGAATCCCGTATAGAACTGTCTGCTAATGGAAATGGTGGCAGCCCTCTTGCTAGCCCAGATACACTGAAGAGACCAATCCTGAAGAAGCTCTGGGGTTTCTTCATAGGACCCTATGGGAGCTGTGATCAGGTGAGGCACTCAGGATAGCCATCCTGCTATAATCAGGAGAGGCTGGCAGCAATGACTTGCAAGGAAGGGTCCAGGATTTTCAGTCAGATTCTCCAAAACTCAGTGCTGATGGCCTTTAGGACATGTTGTAAGATGCACCTGTTCTTCCCAGGTTGTCTGGGGTCAGGAGAAGTCCTTAATGAGCTCACGGTTGCAGTCACCACTTCCCCCACGTAATGTCCACTGGATGAGATTCTCCTTCAGAGCTGATCTTTCAGAACTTGACACTTCACAGCTGTCACAGTGCTTGTGTCACATTGCCTTCCCTCTGTCTCTCTGGGGCCCAGGGCCTTGTCACTTCAGCGAGAGAAGGCTATGGCCAGTTTAAATATATGGCTCTGCAGGGCAGCCAGAGGCCAGCAGATCGCAATGCTCATCTCCCAGCCACTCATACCTAGGCGGTGTTTCCTCTTATTTGGTATAAGGTCCTCACTCCTTCTCAGGCACAACTATCTCCCATCACCTTCCTCCTGCTTTGGCCTGTAGCTCAGTGACTCCCTCTGAGGAGCAGGGACATCACAATCCCTCTTCTCATCTGGGGACTGTCAAGTGTCACCTCCATCTCCTAACAGAGTGGGTGCTGGGAAGATCTTTCCCCTTTGGTGTGAGCCCTGCAGGGGCCGCTGGCAAGACACTACAATAACGCTTCTGATGGCTGCAGTAATTCAACAGTGCATGGGAGTGTCTGGGACTGCAGAGCCAAGACAGGAAGGACAGCATCCAGAATGACTGAGAGCATTGGAAAGAATGAGCTGCATACAGCCTCCTCTGGGTGCAGACGTGCTCATGGACAGGCCATCCACACTGAGATCTCTTTCACTGCAGCCTCATCTGCTATCAATTTCATACCACACTCTCCCTAAGGTGTTTCTCTGTCCTGAGCAGTCAGATGATCCTGTTATGATCATTGCTGTCACTGATTCATGTGACACAGCCTCCTTTCTGGCGCATTCCTCAGCTGGTAGATTAGGAGCTGCTTTTTCTCTCTCTGCCATGCTGGTGATTGGCAGGACCCTATTTAGAAGTCACATGGCTTGGCCAGTCCAGCCACAGCTGTCTCTTGGCTTTGCTGTTTCAGTTGCTGAAGTAGGGAGGAGGAAGGCACTGGGATCTGAGTATGTTCACAGCTGGTCTCCTAGTCCCAGAGCCTATTCCATAGCAATTTAGCAGGGGAGGAGTTGGGACAGAGGAAGAGGCTGCATCACATTCCTTGCTCTCAACCCATCCCTTGCAGGATCACCTCCTTGCTGCCCAACCCTCCAATCATTTAACAAGTCTCCTTTGATACCTCACAACTGTCCCCCAGTTTCCAAACTCCCTACCACCCTCATCCCATCCTGCAGAGATGCTGACAGCTTAGCCACAGCAGTCCAGCTGAGTTAATGACCTAGACAAAAACTATGGCTTAAATGACATGGAAACCCTGGGGCAGGGGCATCGCCACAGGCATTGCCGGGGTTGACCTGGTGTCCCAAAAGCCACCCCTGCGCTGTCACCATTGTCACAAAACTACCTCTTTCTAGCCAGGCTTTGCTGCTGGTTTATATTCCTAACCTTTTCACTGCAGACACAAGGCCCCATGGTTTCTGCAGTGGTCCCCTATAATACGTTGCCATGCACTACAGGAGGTGATGAATGCAGGTGTCTCTGCATGCATTGGCTTCAATACACATCAATTCTACCAGGCCAGAAGGATCCACATTTCATCCCTTCTTTCCTGAGCTTCTGGATGGGGCTGCTTCTTCCTGTTTTTTCTGGGTGTGTCCCTTGCTCCCACCCCACCCCTCTGAAAAGACACAAGAGAAGCTTGGTGATTCGCAACCTGTCTCCCACTTCCAATCAACTTCCCATGCAGGGTAGAGATCACCACAACCCCACCATGAAACTAATGAGCAGGTTTGAGGGGGTAGGTGAATGCATGGTCCCCTGGGATGTATGGAAGGGATTGTGTTTAGTGGGGAGGAGATCACTGTTGTAGCAGTAATCGGATCATCTATGAGGTGCAGGTGGTATGTAACTGATTTCCTGTGATATTGTGGGGTGGGAAGCTGAGGATCTGTGTCCTTCCAGCCTTCCCCTCTTCATGCCCCTTCCTTCTGAGTCCTGCAAGTTTCCCTTGAATTGAAAGGCTGTGGGCTGACTTCATCCACAAAACATTCAGAGACACAATGCAGCCTGTGGTCATTCCTGCACGGTATCCTGTCCGCTCACATCCCTGGGTCATTTCCATGGATTGTTTTGCTTTGATTCTGTAAGGCTCAAATGTTGCAAGTTCACCCTGGGAATTGGTGATGAACATGAAAAGCATGCCTTGCAGTCTGATGGTATTTAAATAAGACCTGGAGTGTGAGGGTATAGGACAATAGCATGAAAGGTTAGTCAGCTGCAGAGCCCCCGTGCGCAGCATGTAGAGATGGGGGAGCAGTCAGTCCAGGACTGCCTGCTCCCTCATCTTGAGGCACAGTGCACCCTAGCCAGCCACTTTGCTCTGTGGCTGGCTGGGGGGGGGGTGCAGCGTGTCTCACTGTGGGAGCTCCAGAGCCCACAGGGCTGCCTGCCTTCCCATCTCCATATGCTGTTCCCTGGCTGGCTGGGGCACAGGGTGCCTCAGCTTGGGGGCTGCCTGCTGGATACCCCCGTGCTGAGGCACCCTGTGCCCCAACTAGCCCTCTCCCTGCAGCATGAGGAGTCCAGCTGGGAACCAGAAGTAGCTGGGTATGGCCTGTAACAAAGGGCATGTGCAGGGGTGTGCGCTGCAGCCCAAAGTAACACCATAAATTTGTGCACTACTACTTGTGCCACTGCAAGTGCACAGCCCTGCTCGTCGGGACATGGCCAAAAGGGTGATTTGCTTTTCCAGGGTCCTCGGTGGAGAATATCTACTTGTTTACCTCCCACACTTAAATTTTCCCGCAAAGGTCTTCAGTCATAGGGAATTTTCCTTGGTTAAACAGGGTCAGATTGAATTCTCCCTTGAGAAGCATGGCAGTGCTAAACCTATCTCAGACAGCCACAGTACAAGGCACCCTGTCCTTTTTGGCTTTGGGCGCTTCTTTCACAGCAATACAAACCTGTGCTGGCAGACATAGGTGACTAGTATCTTGAATCAAAGCTATCTCAGAGCACGGGGGTCAGCCCCATAGCCACCAGCATTGGACAGATATGCGAGCTTGGAGATGAGCTTGGATTTGAGCTTGGATCCAGATCTGGTTACACATCTAAGCTGGAAAATTTAACAGTGGAAGGGGCTGGGGATTGAAAGGTTTTTTGATAGGTTCAGAAACCAGTGACACTAATAGCATGGGCCAAAGTGCTTGCCAAGTACACATGATGCTGATTCTGTGATCACTAGGCTGCACTCTACCATACTGCAGCACCCACAACAGGTCAACTCCTGCCTTTCTGTCTGCCAGTGTCTAGCTACACATTTCCAGTCTACTGCTATTTCGGTGCTTCCCTTTTATAATAAATAACTTCCCAGTATGCTGGAGGAAGCAGCAGTGGGTCAAAGGCTGCTGGCACATGATTCGGTTCTGTCTTTGACACTGAGATGGGAATTTTTCTAATAGACATCATCTGTGAGTGTCCTAGAAAACAATGCTACGTATTTGAGCAGGAAAATGTCTTGAAAGAGGCAGCATTTGAGTCCAGACACTACCTCTTTGTCTCTCTGCAGACTACAGAGATGGGCAAGAAGATCCAAGGTTTCTATTACAAAATTCCCATATAGTCACCTTTGGTGAACTCTGTCTTGGCAGAAGTGAAAGGGTAGAGCTACACAATACCCTCATTCCTAGACCTGTTTGGGAAAGTTTGTTTTTTCCATTCAAGAAAGCTTTTGACAAAAATTAAACATTTTGCCTTATTGTCAATGTTCTCAGTGATTCATTGGAACACTGCCTAGCAAATGAAAAGTTTGAGTTGGTGGATTTTTGGTTTTCCAGTGGAAAAAAAATAGGAGAGAAAACACTCTTCTGAAAAAAGAGGTTATATAATTGAAAACCCAAGTTTCTATAAAAAAAATTAACAGAAAATTCCCAGCCAGCTTTACCCTGTGCTGTAAACCAGACAAGCAATTTCATGACCAGTGTTCACATAAGCCATCTTTTGTCACCTGTTCCTTCAGGTATTTCTTGTGCTTACAAAAATAGCAAGTAGTAGCCTGCCTGGTGGATCCAGCTTGCTCTAAGAGAGATTCTTGGCTGTTAGGAGAGAAGTGATCTTGTACTGGGAATGCATCTGGTAGAAGAGCTTTTCCTAGAGGGCTCTGGGGAGTAGTGCTTGATTTAAGGGTATAGAGGAGGGTAGAAAGCTATCAGGGGCCTCAAAGAAGGTGTTGGTTCAGGGGAAACCAGGGAAAAAGATATTTTCTTATCATCCAGATATAAAGTTTCCAAGGGCAAGAGTAGAACCCTTGGCAAAGCATTGGGAACCTGTGAAGGATGCAATGGACTGATGAATGTAGTGCAGAAAGCAGGAGCTGTTATTGAGTTAAATGGTTTTGTTAACCAGTTCTCAGAAGGGAAAAGTAATAACTGAACCAGTTGTCATATTATCTTTTGCATTAGTGGGAGAAGCAGAGGCAGCTGGAGTGATATATGCCTTATTGTGGCACTACTTATTGATATGTTGCTTAGATGAACACACAGTTAGCTTTTTGGCTATGGAAGGGATTCAGGCATGGAATGATTTTGGATTGCCAGTGATACAAAGCAATCAGGCGTTTTGTAGCAAAGTGGGCTGTTCATATGGGAAATTCTTGCTCATATAGCACTGTCTGTGGTAGTACCACATCCATCCCTTTCTTTGGGCAGGCTTATCTCCCAAACCAATTCCTGAAACAGCATCTCCTGCAAGCCTCTCTCTTTACTGAGCTGCTTCTGGAGCCTTTTTTCTACACATAGATGACTTGATCCTGGTCTCAAAATTATCGTTTTAGGAGCAGCTAACTAGGCTAGGCCCAGTCCTCCTTAAAGGGCCAATCCACTTTGTGACATCACACTTACTACATTTCAGGGGTTTTGGGAAAGATGCTGATTAATATGAATGTCTATTAATATAAATAGACTTGCAAAAATATCTCAGTGCTATCCAAATGGCTTCTCTATGTGAAAGCATACGTCCTGTTCCTTACAGAGAAAGTGAAGACTACAATGAGACTTTGTTGTCACCAAGTTTCTGGACCTTTGGATGGGTTCTGTGATGATGTTCAGGCTCTGAACAATCAGGCTGTCTTTTCAGACCGTATTTTTCATCATGTAATTTGTTACAATGCCTGGTGTGGTGACTTGGAGTCACCTGATTCTATGGAAAGTATATCCGTGCCATTGGTCAGAGTGACAACCCTGACTGCGGGAAGTTACAAAACAGGATCTCAGCAGAGGTGCTTGTGCAGAGAAATGACAAGTCATATTCTGCTAAAAAAGAGCTTGGAATTTCCACTTGTCAAGGCAGGGGGAAGAGCAACAGTAAGTGCTAATAAAAAAACTGAATGCGTATGCAGACCACTTCCTTACGAATTTGAAACCATGGAAGAAGATCCCCTTTATTCTTCCTCATCCTTTGGGCCAAATTCTCCTGGATGTAAGTTATGCCCCTCTTTTAGAAACCAGGACAGGAGTGTCTGCTGAAATCAACCAGCATTCACCAGATATTAAGCAGCTGAAAGCCTGTTCCTTCTGCTTCCTTGGCTGCTGTGAACTGGAACAGTCCTTCAGGATAAATTAAGCTGTCCAAGGGCTACTCTGATTCATGCCAACAGCCTGAGTAACCACCCTGGTGATTGGGAAGTGCTGTCCTGAGAAACTGTGGTTATGCATTCTGTTTGTAGGAAGTAGGAGAATGAAAGAGCCTATTTTGAGATTCCATTCAGCAACTGGAAAGGTGTAAAAGGGCCTTGGCTACAACAAGGAAAAACAGCAATTGTAGTTCTACAACTGGTAATCAGAGAGGTAGAAGCTGCAGTATAGGAAAAGTGCAGGTTCTTCTGCTGTCTGGCTGTCCCACCACAGGTAAGGTCAGACAATGACAAGAAAACACCAGGGACCTCTCTATCACAGCTTTCATGGTTGTGACTGGTAGCAGAGTGAATACATGGGAAAATGTAGGCAAAGTAGCTCATAGCATCACTCTCAGATCCTGGATTCCTTTATTGATTGTAGTTTATTTGTCTGATCAGCCCTGGACTGGTTAAAATGTTGTATGTGTGATATAACACATGGCATGTACTCTGCAGGGCTCAGCCCAGCACCTGTGGATCAGCTGTCCCTGGTACAACTCTTCCAAGTTAATTCATTCCTGCCTCTCCAAAAGAAAAAGAAAGTAGCTGTAGAGCTACAATGGCAGATGGGAAATAAAGGAGTTTACCTGCAGTGCAGGTGGGGAAAGAAAAAGTTAGAATATCAGAATTATTTAATAATGCCTCACACCTGAGGTCTACAGCATGTTTTCTTTCTCTGGGACCGGTCAGTACCAGATGCTTCAGAAGAAGGTGAAAGGATGTCACAGTGAAAGATACAGAATCATCTTCCCTAAATTAGATCTCCTCCTAATCTCTGATAATTAGAGATTAGTTTGAAACTGGAAATTTAAGATTTAACCTCCCCTCCAAAAATTTTGTTGGCAATAACTATAATAATTTTGGATAATCATATATTCCCCAAAACAACACATTAGGGGTTTTTTGCTAAGCTTTTGGCACTGACAAATCCTTGTGGCAATGCATCCTATGGTCTTAATTGTATGATGTTTGAAAAAGTGTGACTCAACTCAGAGCTCTGCTAACAAATCCCAGAATAGCTTGAATTTTCTGCTAAAATAATTAACAGCCGATTAGCTAAGATTGCTATTTCAGCTGTCCGTGTTTGGTTTTTGAGTCAACCCCCTGTGCAATGGTTGGGGCAGGGAAAGCACATGAGGATTCCACTATATTAGGAACCCAGAATCACCATGTCTGGCCCTCACATGACAAAAACACACCAAGAACACACAATAACATGCCATAGGCAGAAGCAGGGAGATTAAGGCACTGCCAGTGTCTGCCCGCTGCAATGACAGGAAAGTAGTTAATTAATATATGCTCACAAGATTCTAGCTGGAGACAAAATAATTTCTTGTGAACATGAATGGCCTTTTGTGGCCCTATGAGGTTACAGGTATAAACTATAGTTGGTGCTTGCCTGCCTTGTTCATCAATCCTGGGCCACCCAGGTCTCCATTTTTGGGTTTGCCCAACATGAGAGTGAGTTGTTCCTAAACACAGATTTGGGAATACTGTGGTAGGTGGAGTCTTAGTTTCTTACTAAATCTATGGCACAGAGACCTGTGGTGCAGGCAGTTTGCATATGAGCGAATGAGCCTGTTACTTCCAAGGTACCAGTCAAACCACTTTGGATTCATGGATTTAGCAGCCGAGGAAGTAGCTTGGTAAGGTCTCAGCCTACTTCCTTGTGAACAGGTGTGCATATTACACAAACTACTCTTGGGAGTCTCAGCAGAGAGGCCATCAGCTGAATGGGCTGCTGTTTGGCATAGCCAGCAGGCCTAGTCCTTCAGGGAAGTATGCTTTCTGGTGGTCCACATGGGGCCTGTTGTAGAGATGCACAGAAGCTGTGAGTCCACAGGCATTGCCAGTTCAGTACCTATTAAGAGCACAGATTTGTTGTTGATAGATAAAATGGGCAGGAGTAAGTGCATCAGCATGGACTTGGTGGCAGCCTACAACTTCATAAGAGGGGTATATCAGAACCTGGGAGAACAGCTGTTCACCAGAGCTCCCCAAGGGATAACAAGGTCTAATGGCCATAAACTCCAGGAAGGCCGATTTAGACTGGATATTAGAAAAAAGTTCTTTACGGTGCGTGTGCAGGGTCTGGAACAAACTACCCCCAGAGGTGGTGCAAGCACCTACTCTGGATTCCTTCAAAAAAAGCTGGATATATTTCATGCTGGAGTCACTTGATCCCAGCTGACTTCTGGCCTATGGCCGGGGGGGGGCTAGACCCAATGATCTCTTGAGGTCCCTTCCAGCCCCTAATGTCTATGAAATCTACGAAATCTCCTTTTGGGACGTGTAGGCCAGAGGGAAGGACAACATGACTGATGTGAACTGATGAATTGGCACCAGAATGGCTGTTTCCAGGCAGGATGTTCTCGAGTTCAAATGGCTACTTCCTGACACTTGCTATTCACCCATCTTCTATGGGGATTGGGCTCTGGAATAAACTTCCCAAGGACCTCGGGTAGGTCCCAAATCTGACCATCTTTAGGAAATACTGCAAAATCTTCCTCTGCTACCACACAAGATCACCCCATGAAACCTCTGCTAACTAGCAAAAACTGAGCAAACAGCACCCGGAGAAGAGTTCTAACCCCAGAAGAGGAGCTTTGCCAGAGATTCCGTGAAATCAGCTAGAGATTTTGCTGTTACTGATTTTATGTGGATGTCCTTCAGATGCTATAATGATGGGCAGCAAGATGAAACCCTTTGATGCAGAACCACAAGGCTAGTTAGAGACATGTGGCATTAAAACAGGCACAATTGAACCAAAATACTTAGGAAAGTAAGCACATTTTTGAAAACCAGCAAGAAATTCTCTCTTGGAGGGACCATGCAGTTTAGGTGTCTGAGAGGGAAATGCGAGACTTCAAAGAAACGGTAGCAAGTTCTGTTTGCTCCAGAGAGAAGATACGATGTAGTGGCATTTCAAAGCACCTATACAAGAACAGCAAGGCTGCTCTGACATGCTAATTACAGCGTGTCAGAGCAGGCTCTATTAATTGAGTTGGCCGGAGAGTGGTAATTACTATGCTTCAGCAGACTCCAGCATCTCATATATTGGTGTCCCTTCACTTACAAATGGCAGTGGGGATGCTTTAACTAAAGCTCATTGAATGAGCTTTAGTTTAAGAGACCCTGCCTCCATTTTTAAGTGCTGGGACACTGATACACGAGATGCTCTGGGCGCTTTAATTAGAGCGTTTCTCAGAGCCGCTCTAATTAAAGTGCCCCCGCGCCCCTTGCACTGCTGGAGCGCATGGATAACCCTTAGAAACTAAGTGGTTCAGAGAGGCATGAGCTTTCATAGGCAATAACCTATTTTTCCAGACGGAAAGATAAACACAAGGTGGCCCAGTTCTTCATATGTAAGCACCCCACCATACACACACAAATTATCCTTTCACAGACTGACACAGCTGTAGAAGAAAACTGAATTTTATCTGAGCTTATCGTTAGCCCACTGAGTTGTGATTCCTGAGTATGACTGTAAAAGGAGGAACCCACTTTGATTTTTTGGGCCCTTGAAAGTTGCAGAGATCATCAGCTGATTTGTAATCGGAGCTGAGTTCCTTTGGAATTGCCAAGGGTAGAAAGCCCCTGGATGACATCCACAGAGTCAGTTTTCTGAGGGCTTCTTGCCACTGCAGCTTCATTTTGTAAGTGCGGTGACCTCTGCAATTGGCAGGCAGCCAAAGGTAAAAGGTTCTTCCCGCCCAGTCTCTCTTGGGGGACAAGCAGTGAGTTCAAGCAAGGTGCTTTGTAGTTTACAAGGGAAGCCATCCAAATCTGGATGGCGACAAGCCAGAGCATGTGTTTACAGAAGTGTTGCTAAACAGAGCGCCACAGATGGGGGCCTGTGTTTGCTATTAGTGCTTCCCTCTAGTGCACAGAGAATGTACTTGCATTTGTGCTGCATTCTTTCCCTTTGAGGTTTGGAAGCTTGGGCTACATCTGCTAGGGGCTTAGCGTTTCAGCCATAATAAAAGTCATCTGGGGCATGAAGCTTGATGGCTAAAGGCATGTGAATTGCATTATAAGGATGATTATTTAATTTTTGTATTCCACTGCAGCCTAGAGGCTTTAGATCAGGAAGCAGAGCCCCATCGTGCCAGGCACTGTAATCATATTATGTAATGAATGACAATCACTGCTCCAAAGAGATAACAGGCCCTTGATAGGTTAATACACTGAAGGGCTAATGGAAGAAGTGGCTTAGGAGCAAATTCCACCGGAAAATGACAGTGTGTGTGTTACTTGTACTGCAACAACGTCTAAAGGTTCCATTGTGCTGCATACAGGTTTCCCTCACCAATCGCGGGGGTTAGCTTCCTGAAAGTTCCCGTGGTTGGCAAAACCGTGTTTGGGCTGGGGGAGTAGGGGCTGTGGGTGGGGGGTGAGGGGCACCAGCAAGGCTGTGGGGGCTGTGGGGGCAGGGAGTGAGAGGCATGAGCAGGGTCTGGGGGGCCGTGGTGGGTATTTTCAGACTGTACCTCCCCCTTCTCTGAAGTATGGATACTCAAAACCGGGGTTGGGAAGGGAAACTTGTACATGTAAACTTGAGAGATGGTACCTGCTGCAGAGAGCTTACTAGTGCACAGGAGACTGGTAAGGAGAGGAAACTGAGACACAGAGAGGGGAGTGCAAAGCTGACTGATGGTGGTGGCAGAAGAGGACTCAAATTCAAACTGTAACAATGCAGATGAGGGCTAGTAGAAAGACCAGGGAAGCTTAGAGTCTGACGTACAACAGGAGGCTAAAAGAGCTTGTCTTGCTCAGTCTGACAAAGGAAAGGCAGAGAGGAGATATGATTGTTCCCTAGAAATCTATCAGGAAAACGAACACCAGGAAGGTAAAGGAACTACTGGTATTTAAACTAATGGGCAATGTTAACACAGGAACAAATGAATGTAATATGCCATGGGTGGGCAATTATTTGGGCTGGAGGGCCACTTAGGGAGTTTGAATGAGCTGTTGTGGGCCAGGTCAGCACCACCCCCACCCCCCTCAACAGCTCACCCAAACTCTGTAAGTGGCCCAAATAATTGCTCAACACGGATCTAAGGGCAGAGAGAGCAAAAGTTAGAGGAACCCAACCTTTGTTCACTCCCTTCTCCCTGCACCGCTCCCCGATTCTCCAGCATGTGGTTGAGCTGGTGCTGTGCTCTATTCCTATGTGCCAGCTCGGTCCCTGTGGGCACAGCTGGAGCACCTTCTACCTTACTCAGCCACATGCCGGGGACTTGAGGCAGGGGAAGGGCTGCAGGGAGAAAGGGGAAAACAGAATGGGGTACTGGCGTGGCTGGGGCTGGATGACCTGTGGTTCCTGGCCCCCTTCTCCCTGCACCCCCTCCCCTGCCCCAAGTACCCGGCATGTAGCCAGGTCGAGCAGGGGACGCTCCAACTGCACCCACATGGCCTGAGGTGGTGCACAGGAATACAACATGGCACCTGCCTGACCGCATGCTGGGGATTTGGGGTTGTGCAGAAGCTGCACCAGAGTCAGGCAGGAGCTGCATCGGCTGCTCCAGCTGTACCCATGAGGTGCAGCCTGAAGTGGCACATGGGAACACAGGGTGACACTGCGTTAGCTCTGCTTGTGCCCCTACCAGGCCCTGGCCTAGCAGAGCATGAATAACCTTACCTAAGCTTTGACTCACTGGGAGCCAGGCTGTCTGGTCTGCAATCAGCTGCAGGGTCAGAGTGGTGCACAGTGAGCCTCGCTGGATAGAAGCCTGGCCAGGCAGTCAGTGCCCCCTGCTTTGGAGGTACACTGGGGGCTGGGGGGCAGGACAAGGCAGGCTGGGCCAGGGAGGGGAGTGGCTGCTGCTGCTAGCTAGCATGGGGAAGGGAGGGAACAGGGCAAGAGGCACCAAAAGCCAGGGCAGCCACCGGCTGGATACAATTTTTCTTCAGAGGAGCCAGGGCAGCCATGGGCTGGATAAAATCATTTGGTGGACTGGATCTGGCCTGCGGGCTGTATTTTACCCACCCTGAAATAGGCCATGCATAAGTTTGACTTGGAAGTCAGAAGAGGGCTCACAACTGTCAGAGAAGTGGAATAGACTTCCCATAGAAGTAGCCAAGGCAAAAAAATGACTAATTTTTCAATGGGGGCTTGATCAGTTTCTGAAAGAAATTATGTAACTTTACTGCCTGTGTTATCAGGGGACTGGATTTACTGTAGAGCATCTAGTTTTATGCTCCTCTCACATCAGAGGCTTTGCCACGCGCTAGTGACTAAATGATACTAAGCAGGGCTGTGCAACACTTTGGCAGCCGTTTCATTCTGGAGGTGTTTCAGCCTGTTTCAACACCCGAAACACTGAATCTGAACTGGAACAGAAGGCTCCAAAATATATCCCAAATGAAACTATCCAAAACGTTGCAGAATGTTTCAGAGCTGGACTTGCAGGGAAACAGAAACTCAGAAAAGGGTAGGGAA
>NW_005842931.1:375123-378931 GCF_000455745.1 Alligator sinensis
GCTCTGCTATTGACATCTGTAGCTGGACAGTGTCTGCGATGTGTCCCTGAGGTCCCTTCCAATCCCAGTGCTCTGGTACAGGCTATCATCCCTGCTGGTTTCATCCCACTCTGCCTACACACACACACAAGTGACGTGAGTTTTGCTTTCAGAAGCTTGAGGTGCAGTTTCCCAGAAACCCATGCACCTATCTCCTTGAAACCTGGCAGGCTTCATGGATTCAGAAGGAGCTACCATGCCTGCTGTTTTCATCCTGCTGCACCTTAACACACAAACAAAGTCACACTTCACTTGCTTTGAACTGTTTGAGGTGCAGTTTCACAGAAACCGCTTCAGCTATGTCCTTAGGGGGCTACCATACCTGAAATTTTCATCCAAATCAGGCCTGCTCCGCCTTAACACACACGTGACACGAGTTTTGCTTTGAACAGTTTGAGGTGCAGTTTCACAAAAACCCCTATACCCATCTCCTTGAAGCTTGGCACACTTTATGCCCTCAGAAGGGGCTACCATATCTGCAATTTTCATCTGAATCAGGCAAGAAAGGATAAAGTTATAGTCATTTTAGTGATTTCCCATTATAGCCTATGGCTGAATCACCAAAACAACGTTGACACTCTGAAACAGATTCTGCCAAATCAAAATGGAACAGCGATCCGAAACACCGAAACAAATCACTGTCCCTCTGAAACGGCCAAATCCGAAACTGAGTCAAAACATAGTGGTTTCGCACAGCCCTAAGCAACTTACTGTACAAGAGTATTCAAGTGCTGGATGCAACTGTTCAAGCCTCTGAATGAGATAACATTACTCTCCAGTGAGCTAGTATCCACAGAGGATAGTGTCAGCGTTTCCCAACTGGTAGCTTGTCAGGTAGAGATATAATCAGAAAACAATTACCTGAGCCTACTTATTTTCAGGATTGCATATCCAATACAGTTTACTATTTTCAGATAGTCTGATGCCACAGATCCTTTAGCTGACTGTACTTTGACACCCTTACCTTGCTGCATAGGGAAAGTGGAATCTAACTGTCCCATTACGATAGCTTTTCTGCTGGTAGCATTTGTAAGTTAAAGAGAATATCAGTAGAATATAGAGCAACGCCATTTACAACTTTATTAATGAATAAAGCGTGGCTGGTCGTGGCGGCACTGGGAGTGGAACTGCAGAGAAATCTGGGGTGGCTGCTGCCCCCTTCATAACCCCCGCCCCGAGCCCAGCCCCTGGCAAGAAGAGCCCTGCGCAACTCCAGCTCCAGCCTGCCCATCCCATCTCATCTCATGCAGATCTGGGGGCACACACCCTCCCCCGTGCCCTCCAGGGGTGCAAGCAGCAGACGGAGCCCCCCACAAACTGTGGCTCCGTCCCAACCCGCCCTGACTGGGCAGTGCCTACCCCCTCCCTCCCTCACCGCAGGGAATGTTGATCTGCCCTCCCCCCGTGCATGCACAGGCATTTATCGGCCAAATTATTGGCCCCAGCGGGCTAATTTCCCATACAGCCAATTTTCTTTATATTGGTACTGATCCAATACCTCTACCCTGTATAGTAGCTACATAGATAAATGGTTGGCATATGCTGACACAGTCTAAGACATGCAGTCTGTCATGCATCCTACGTTGGCATAGGTAGTTAAGATGTTCCAACGTCATAGTATGATGGGAAGAGAGGTAAGACCTTGCACATGGTAACTGCATCAGTACAAAGCTGTAAGGTAGCAAGACATTCTGAGACAGTGGTTTTAGTATGCAGTGAACAATAGCTGGGATTGGAAAAAGTCACAGACTTTAAAAGTTTTTATCTGTTAATGGCATATGTGGGAGGATTTCACTCCATCCTCTTGGTTTTGCTTCTGGCCAGTGGTTTTGAGCAGCTGTCTGTGTATGGGGGGTGGCTGGGATATGCTCGACAGGGGTCTCTCTCAACCATCAGATGGTATCAGGTATCATGAGGTGCCTCGCTGTTCCAAGCAGAATTCTCATTCTAAGGACCTCCCAGGCACCTCAATAGCTACTAACAGCAGGCTATAGCAAAGAACATGCAATAATTTGAAGCAATGAACAGGGAGTTATTGTATACTTTGGATTTACTGTAGAGCATCTAGTTGAATGATTCACCTGCTTATTCTAGAAAGCACAGTAATTCTAACCCAAATCCACAAGGTGGTGACATCAGAGTTCTATAAACCAGGCAGAGAAGATTATATTTTCCTCTAAATATTTTTGTCTTTGGGAGATAGGAGCATAAACATGAGCAAAGCAGCCAAGCTTCTCATAAAATGGAGAATTCAAAGGATTAGGTAGCAATAAGAATCCCACACTTAGGATCCTTGTAAACCATCATACACAGTTGTGTCAATGCTCCTCCATGCTGGCCTGCAGCTTCCCTGTTATTTCAGTCCTGAAACCTCATTACAAACAACTCTGCTGAAGTGTCTTCATTTTGACTTGTGCCATCCTCTTTCTATGCTGTGTCTCCTTGTGCGAATCCTCAAAAAGGCAATATTTAATGTCGGGATCATAAAGGGTAATCCCTTTGTTCCCAGCAGAAAACACATTAGAATTACCTTTCATGTTAATGATATTGTATTCTAGTCTATGAGGTTAATAAGATCCCATAGGGTCTTCTATTGGTTCAAGATACATGTTTTAGTTTATAGATCAATACTCTGTTCTGCTTTAGCATTTTACTTCCAAACCTCTTACGACACATTACAGGCTCTTCTCCCCCATTGGGTATTATAATCTCTATTTGGGAAATGAGGCACAGAGCAGTTACTTAAGTGACTTAGCCAAATTTTCCTAACAAGCCAGAGGCACAGCTGGGGATAAACCCCAGATCGTATGACTTCCACCTTTTGTTTCAAACACAAGATCATACAGGCTCTCACATGTTCTTGCCTAAATGATCCACTTCCGCAGGTGCTGGCAGATTTTAGTGTAATATTCTGAAAGTCTAGTCATAAAGCCTCAGGGGAGGAGCAGTTATGCGAGACTGGAGTTGCTCACTTTGCTGTCTGAGCTGGGTTCCCATACTGATAATTCAGTTATATCTGCTTCAGATCCCCTTGCTGTTTCAGTTGGCTCTGGTATCCTTTTAAATTCACTGCTCCATGAACGTCACATGCCTCCCGAGGCTGGGGGGCACGGCGGCGGCAGTTTTGGCAGCGAGTGGGGAGCTTCTGTAGCTGCGGTCACAGCAGTGTTGGCGGCAAGGGGGGGTGGGGTAGCGAATGCTGACCAGCGACCACTCGCAGACGCTGCCAGCAGCAGCGATGAGTGACCACCCGCAGACACCGCTGGTGGTGTTGGCAGCAAGTGGGGGTGGTGGCGAGAAGCAACTGCCCAGAGGTGCTGCTGGCAGTGCTGGCAGCAGTCAATCTCAGAGGGTGCACCGCCAATCTCAGGGGGTGCACGTGCATCCGCGTGCACCCCCTATGTGTGGCCGTTGCACTTCTCCACATCAGTATTGATGCTCGTTATTAAACTGCTACTGAATCCGACCCCAAAGCAGCTGCATTTGGGAGTGAGTGACCTGATACCTCACATACAGGCTGTTAGTAGTCTGGGATGGAGCTGCTGCTGAAACAGCAGGTCTGTGCAGGATCCCTCTCCTTCCATCCTGAAAGACTCCTGAGAGCAGCGGGGCTCCCAAGGAGACTAACAGGTTAGGATAGGGATGACCCTGCCCCAGGCCCCACCTGGAGGTCCCTTCGAGCCCTACTTAAGATTCTAATGTATTGAATGTGGCTTACACGTCATTGTTTACAGCGGAGAGACTTCCTGTCCCCTGCGTGCGTTTTCGT
>NW_005842931.1:378962-379846 GCF_000455745.1 Alligator sinensis
ACCGCGCCTCAGCCTTTCTTTTATATTTGAGATCCCCTTCAGAAAATGCCAGCTCTGAGCTTTCGCTCTTTTTTTTTTCCACCATGGAAAAATACTAGGATAATTCTTCTGTTGTGAAGAACTCAGGAAGCCCCCAGCAGCTTGGGACGGTTGAAGACTATGCATTTCTATTTGGAGACTCTGGGTGAGGGTGGATCCAGGGGTATGCACTTGTCCCACCCACGATTCCTGCTCCACCTCCATTTTAAAACCAACAGCAGCATTTGTAGTCAGACACGGTTCTTTGGGTAAATCTGATCTCTTTTATTAGACCAACTCAAATGGCTGGAAAAATTCTTCTTTGCAAGCCGTTGCGTGCAAACACCCTTCATGGGGCCGAGGAAGCGTGAACAGATGGTCTGTGCTCCCCCTGGATGGCGCACTAAAGCAGACGGAGGCCGGAAAGTAGGTATGAAAGCCAGTCAGTAGAAAAGTAAGTCAAGGTGGTCCGCCGGTGATTTCTAAGTTTCTGTGGCGTTCTGCTGCAAAGCTGCGAAGCGCATTTGGAGCGTGTGTAGTGGTCAGAGGATAGTAGATGTTTAGTCCTCTGGGAATGATGTTGTGTTTCTTGTGTAGGAGACGCATGCTGCTGTTGCATCTAGCTTCTTTCGTTTTCACGTTGTGCATTTGTAGTCAGGCCGCGCCTACGGAGTCACTTGACTTCCCCGGGCCTTTCTCAGCCCCTCGCTGCCCAGGCGGAGCCGCCCTCACCCCTTCTTGCCAAAGGCCTGGGTGCGGCGCACCCAGGCCGCCCCTCGCCCCACAGCCTTGCGCCCCCATCCCCGCCTCGCCTCACCCCCCGCCGCCGGCACCTCCGGCTCCTCGCGGTGCGGCGACTCTCGCGC
>NW_005842931.1:380310-385348 GCF_000455745.1 Alligator sinensis
CCGCCCGCCGGGGGCCGGTGCATAGGCCGGGCGGCTCCAGGGAGCCTGCGGCGCCTTCGCTCCTGGGACAGGGACAGCGGCGCCCCTGCGGTGTGCGGGGCCGTGGGCGTGGGGGAGGCTGCTGTGAGCACCCCTGGTTGTGGCGCCGCGCAGGAAGGGCTCCCTGATCGTGCTGAGCCTCGGTGCAGTTCTCTTCTAGACGCTGCTTTCAGCCGAGTGCCTTATTCCCATCTCGTGGGCCCCTGGAGTCCAGTGGTTTGTGCGTGGGGTTGTGGTCTCGGCGGCACTGCAATCTCGTCATTTCATTTCTCTGGCGACTATCACGGTGACCTTAAACTGGCCTCCGAAGCAGCCCGGAGGCCAGTGGAGGAGCTAGAGTACAAGCTCAATGTGTTTGTTCCCTGTGACTTAAACTCAGGAGAAGGCCGACAGCTGTTGTGGGCACTGGTTGAGGCCTTAGCATAGTTTTTGCAATTGGGCTCCGAGATAGTGAATTAGAGTCATACCATCTAGAGATTGCAGGTACACGGACTGCTGTGACCCTGTCCTCACCCAGGACAGAGCAGAGCTTCTTACCAGGTAGGGGAAGACTTCTAGTCACCAGTGCCACCTGGTCTTCCAACTTCATGAAAAGCAAAATTCTTTAAAAATAACGACTTGAATGAGGTGCAGCAGCTCTTTGAAACCTCAGCAGTGATGCTTTCGTGGAAGTGCTGTGAACTAGTGAGTATCTGCAGGTTGCAGTGATGGTACTCCATGAACTTATGCTGGTTTAGTAATACAGACCCTCCAAGGACCTGATCTTTATCCTCTGCTAAATCGTCCAGGGAGACTTTCTTGGGTCAGCACTGTAATATCAGGTTAATTTGAAGCAGTGTTTGCAGGTTGATTAAGAACATGTTCAGAGCTAACTATGTAGCTATTTGTGTGGTTTTGTTTTGACAAGGTAGATTTTGTTTGTGTGGATAATTAGTTTTACCACTACCACTGTGAGTAAACAGCTTATGGTGTTAAACACATGCTTGTTTTACAATATTTCTCTCTCAAAGCAGTATAATATTTTCTGTAACATGCACCTAGTCCGTAGGTTATATATGCATGTTGACTGTATTTATGCAGCTTTTAAAACAGGTAAATGACTGGGTTATTTTGTTTTAATGAAAATAGTTAAGAAAAGTAACAACTGACAAGATGACCATGTTCCTAGTACCTTGTCCAATGGTGATGAAGCAAGGGGTTTGTTAACATCTGTCCTGGATGGACTTAAGGTTTTTATGGTTTTGGGGTATCTTTTTGAAGAAGCTGAATTCCTGGTCTTTCTGCATCCTTGAGAGCATGTTAAACCCTCTGTGGAGGTGCCATTGGCAGTGGAAATCAGTGCAACTTTGAGAGAGTTGATAGTTTCTTTTGTATTTGGGTCCATTTTTTTGAAGAATTCTATTCCTGGTGTCATGAAAATGCAGTTTGGGCTTTTACCACTTTCTTTGTAGGTCTGCAAGTTGGCTTGTAGTTGTATTTTCCCCCCTTTTGTTGTTAACATTTTCATCATTCTTTTCTAGGCTGTGCGATGACAGGGGAAGTTGTAGCAAGAACAGGTTAAAAACTTCCCCTTCCTAGCTCTTCTTGTCTAGGAAGCCACATAATTCTCAGTGGGTGGCATGAACATTGAATACTTCCCTCCTTCCACACCTTTGAAAGATTTAAAGTTGTTATAGAACTGTAGGTGCCACAGCTTTCCTTAGCAAAGCTTTGTGTAGGAAAAGTTAAAGACTATCCTAAATGAAGTGAAGAGGTAAGGTTAAACTAAAGCAAATAATATAATGGTGACCCTTAAGTTAAGCTTATGAGCATGCATCCTGGTTTTCTCTGTTTAAAAATTGCAAGTTCTCTTATTAACCCCCCAAAAGTCTCTGATTAAAAATGCCAAAAATTTCATTTTTTGCAATTAAAATGAAACACCACTATTTTTATTGGTATCAGTTGAACATAAATTTGCAAATATATCAGTAAAACATTAAAGCAATTTGGAAGTACTAGTGCCTCAGTCATTACAATAAAACAAATTCTAAATACCTATATATTTTGTCATTTGATTTTGGGGTTTTTTTTAATCCTAGAAAATCAGAGCTCCCTCTGCCCCCTCAGTCACCAGGACATGGGTCCAGGTGCAGCTGTCCCACTCCACTGCTTTGTGGTGTTGAGCAACCCTGATATGCCGGTACCCTGCCAATGCCCCTCAACCCCAACCTGCAGCCCCCTGGGTCTGCTGCTGCCCCTCATGCCTGACTTGCAGACCCCCTGCCCCTCCAGCCTTTCTGGAGGGGGCCCCCAGCTGTCCACATGCTGCCTGGCCCCATGTAGATCCACAGGATGGTTGTCTGTGGAGACACGGTGGGGATGGTCTCCAGCATGAGGTGCATGCAACGCACCTCGTGGAACCACAGGCAGCACCTGGGACACCACACACTGACCTTCACCACTGGCTAGGGCTGGGGACAGGCCTGCAATGTGGTGGGGAGGACCAGCCCCGTGCTACACAGCAGCAGTGTGAAGTGGAGCGTGGCCCTCGCCCAGCCATGCTGTGGGCACTGAGGGGCTCCATAGCCCGTCCCACCTGGGCCAGAGTGCGGTGGCTGCAGTGGCTCTGACTCGCATGGGCGGTGGTGGAACAAGTCCAATCCTGTTGTGGGCTGGAGGGAGGAGGGGAACACCTGTGGCACCCTCTGCCCTGGGCTGGGGCTCCCACACTCTGCCAAGCAGCCTGTCCACAGCCTGCCCCCTCTGCAGCATCTTTGGGTTGCCTTGCCCCTGCCTCTGCCCCTGAGAGCACGGGGATTGGCCCGTGGCACCACTGGCCTAGCCACACAGCTTCACACTGGCCCCAGAGGTCTCCCCCTTCACCTGCTGGAGGGGCAGGTGCCTCTGGGTGGGCCTGGCTGGCAACAGTGTGGAGCTTTCACAGGTGGCACTGAGCACTGCCTCAGACCCCTGCCCTGCCTTCCCCCAGCGCCAGCAGGCCACCTCCCCTCCCTCTGCCCCCAACAGTCTACATGCTCTGGCCCTCCAACTCCTGCCCCCCATAGACATACCTGCATGCAGCTATTGGGGCTGTTCCCACCACCCTGTCTGGCTGTATGCAGCCACATGCGTGTGCACACGTATGCAATGCCACCTGCTTCCAATCACCCTTCTGCTCCCTACAGCCCCAAGCAGCTCCTTAAAGGTTGGAAAGCTGCCAGCTTGCAAGGGGAAACCTGAAGTTTCCTGTGATTTTTCTCTGTTAAAGAGGAAAATCTGTGGTTTTCCACAGCAAACGGAGCCCCACTGAGGACGGATATGATTGCAGAACAGGGAAACTTGGATCCATGGTTATGAGACAGCTAGCTTCTCTTATAGGCCTTTTATAAGCACATCGTTCTTCTGGACAGATGTGAGATGTTGTGAGACAACATCTCATGTTTAGTCTTTTCCCAAAGGAGATGTTAGTATCATCAATCAGATAAGGAGTTTGTTCTAGGTTCTTGAATAAATGTGCGTCTTGTACCCTTTAAAAATTAAACTCTTGTCCACTTCTAATCTAAACTTCTCAACATGTGCTCCAAGCCTGTTTAATGAACTTTCACACAAGGAGGGCTGACACATGGGATTATTTTTCACCGAGTTGGAATACGAGAGCGTTAATTTTTTACAAGCTGACTTCCCTTAATCAGGCACATTTCAGTAAGATGGTCAGCAAATGTTGCTGTCTCTGCTCCGTTTAATCTCAGATTTTAAGCGTTTAACCTCTGCATACTAAGAGAGCCTTCAAAATAGAAATGTAAATCAGTTATTAGATTTGGACTGGAAGTTTGGTGATTTCTCATCTGCTGCTGCTTGCTGCCTCCCTCTGCCCCTGCTCCCAGTTTTAGGGTGCACTTGCCAGCAAGGTAGCAAATATGTTGATGTGGTTTCTTGGCCTCGGTCCTGATCTTAAAGGACCTCAGCTCTTTCATGAAAGCTACTCAGCAGCCCTAAAAGGTAAATATTGCCACTTAGCACTGACCTAATTTGTCTTTGGCTGATCATCTGAAGGTGAAAGGCTTGCAACCTCATTACCAGTTTCCTTTCCCTTTGCCCTTTCTTAAGCAAGTTATTTCTTTATTTCCAGTCTGGTTATAGGAAGCACAAGAATAATTAAAGGATTAATTAGACACAAGGATGGAAATTGGAAACAAATGAGCTGTGTTACATGTTTTTTTTCCTTAAGTTAAATTAACCTCTGTAGTATAAATGCTACAGGTGTACACTGGCTGTCAGGTTAGAAAACTGCCTGTTTCAGCAGTTCCCTATGATGAAGATTTCTAGCAAACATTTGCAACTTACTGTGATTTGTAGTATAGGATCAGAATACAGTTTACCAGTAAAGAACACTCTGTTTTCCATTTCTCTGAGCCTATTGTATGTGCAAATAAAGACAGTTCTCTGGCCTTGTAAGCTTGGCTGGGTACCTATAGGAAAATTCCCTCTGAAAAGGGAGCTTATGAATGGTTGCTGTGGGGGAAAGAGGTCTTCTCTAATATAATTGGGAAATCTGTGAGTATGGTGCACCTGTCAAGCTTGGGCCGTTGACCTTCTCTATAAGAACTATCAAACTTCCATTGTAGAGTGCCATAATCTAGGATAGTGTCTGATTATGTGGGGAAATAGAGCAGCTCAGTTTTGTATGCTTATGTATCTGGGGCGGGGTAGCGGGATCCAAATAAAAGGAAGTGAAACTGATGCTTACGTGAATTATGTTGGGCTGCTGAATTTCCTATTTTTAAATTAATCTTTAATGTGATGTTGATCTTTAATGAAAATCCAGTATGGTGCAACAATAATTATTTAGTCTGATAATCCCTTTCAGTAAATAGTAAATTACAGTGGTTGTTTACTATCTGAGACAGGCTGGTGGCAGGTTTTGGATTTGATCAGGGCAGTTGCCATTCATACTAATACAGCTTGTCTTCTGGCTTCCATGCTCCGTTTTGTATGCAAAATCGGTTTAGCAGGGTTATGA
>NW_005842931.1:385371-393321 GCF_000455745.1 Alligator sinensis
TTCAGCAGGTTAATGAACAATGCAGGTAGTACCATTCCGTTGTGCTGCAGGATTTCGCATTGCTGTTTACTCCTGGCTTTTTGGTGGGCATTTACTACTCTCTTGTAACTCCAAATGTTGATGCACTATTGTGGATCTGGAAACCTATCTTTTAGGTGTCCCAAAGAAATTGACACATTTGTAATGACAAGGCAAGTCTTGAATGACATGGGATGTTCCTGTTGTTTTTTTCTTTGCATACGAGTTGCATATATCTGTACATAATTTTGTTAGCTGAAACAGTATTGTGTCCTTACTACACATGGGAGAAATGCTTGTGCTAAACCTGTTGCTTGTGCAGAACTTTTCTGCATCTGCAAATAGTCCATTGCTGCTCCTGGTAGTCATAGATTTCACAGGTAGAGGCCGTGTCTACACGAGGCGCCTTGAGCACTGTAGGCTAATTCTACTGTACTTTAGCATGGCGGGTGAAACCTGTGTTCATGCACAGTAGATTGTTGGCTGCGCATTAACGTCACAAAAAGACAGTTAGTTTGTGCTAACTCACTGTAGCGCCAGTTACACATTAAGTTAGTATCTGTCATTACAAGTACTAAAATTAATGCGCTGTAATTATGGTGCATTAATGAGCATGTAGAGGTTCCTACTGTGAATTTAACAAGACTGATAGGGTTCAGAAAGACAGCAGAGAAACATACCGTCAGCAGTGAAACTGTGTTGATGGAGGTTGAAAAACTTTTAAGTGACAGAGTCAGGTGCTGGTCTTCACAGAAGGAGGAATACCCAAAACCAGAGACTTGGAATGGGATAGTTTGGCAGAAACCTCCTCATCCCTGTAACAGCTAGGGCTCTGATAATGAAGAGCCTATTCTCTGAGCATGAAATGGTATTCTTCTTGGCTATCGTGTCTTGTATGGAAGATCCTAGAACCTTTGCAGATCTTGCTATCTCTGAAATATAAACACTGTGTAACCTAAACTGTTTGTTGTAACAAGACAAACTAACCTGTAAGGAACCTGTCAGACTGATCCTTTTACTTACAGAATCTGTAGTTGACTTGAGTGAGTTTAGTATGAACACCTGCCTGGGCCCATCACCTCAATCAGCCAGGGGACTCTGCTTTGGTGGAAGAGCCAGATAGCTCCTTCTCTTTTAGGTGTAGAAGAGAGAGGTGAGGCTTCAGTTTGATAAAAGGCCTATTACATACTCCTGCTAGTGTCACAGATGTAGAGTCTCTTAAAGCAGGTCTGTGGGTGCCTGTCTCCCTGATGGAACAGTATTCCTGGCAGCTGATGACAGGGCATCCATATCTGACTGACGTGTCCTTTCCCCAGTGCTTCTGCCTTTACCTTTGGGAAAAGCCAGTAAAACACCAAGTAAAATTTCAAGCCTTGGTCATAATGTCCTGTAGGGCTGTGCAAAGCTTTGGTAGCTGATTCGATTCAGAGGAGATTTGGCCCAGTTTGGGAACTGAATCTCCATATTAAATCGGGAGATCAAGTAAAAGCTCCAAATTGATTTGAAGCATCTGAATTGCTTCGGAAGAGATTCGGCCATAGACTAAACGAGCAGCTGCCTCCAGTTAGTATTATCTGTTGGGGTTAGGGAAGGGGCGTGGGGGAGGAAGGGATTGGGGCTGGGGGAGGGGGGCAATCCCTGCTGCTCCTTACTGCCCTCCACTGGTGTGGGGGGCTCTTCCATTATTGCCCGGAGGCCCCAGTCACCATTGCCAGAGCCAGTGAGTGTGGAGCTTTATATTTTTAATTTAATTTAATTTTTATTGCTGGGATGCCAGAGCTGGGCAGGGCTGTGGGGGAGCGGTCAGGGAGTGGGGGCTGTGTGAGGGGCCTCTGCCATGTGACCCCAAAACCCCCACAGCTGCTGCTGCTACTGCTAGTGAGTGCAGTTTTCTGTGGCGTTTTTTTTTCATTCCCAGACTGCTGGGGCTGGGTGGAGGAGCCATCAGGGCTGGGACTTGGGTGGGGGGATGGGGGCGGGCCGTGTTGGAGGAGTGGGGGCTGCCAGGAGGCCCCAGAGCCTGGGCTTTTTTCTTTTTTCTTTTTAAAGTGCCAGCAGACTGGGGCCCCGGACAGGGCAGGGCAGCCATGGAGGCTTTTCCTGAGGGAAGGGCAGGCACAGCCATGGGAGAACCTGCAGCTGCCCATATGTGCCTGTCTCTCCCTGGTGGATCTGAATCTCTCTGAATCAGCGCCACATCTTCCAAAGCTGATTCGGCCAAATCGATTCAGGATAGTGAACCGAATTGAATCACTGTCCTCTGAATCGCCGAATCCGAATCTGAATTGAATACTTCCCTATTCACACAAGTCTATTGTCCTGTATGTGCCTGATGCATTGGGCAAAAGATGACTGTGTCACTTAGCGACATGTCTCATTCAGAAGAACTGCAAAAGTAAAATTGTTTACCTGCTGGAACTTTTCAATCTCATTTGGAGTGCTGCTTTCTGATGCATCATCTCCCTTTCTATATGTGAGACCTGCATTTTTGATTTCTAGATGGGCCTTACATTTGTTATATTAAAGCGTATAACAGCTGTTGTAGTGGGTCAGAGCAAAGGTCAAACTAACCTAGTATCTTCAACAGTTGCTAGCAGCAGTTACTTTACAAGAAGAGTATGAGGAACAGACTGTGTAAAGCGATCCAGTCTCTGCCATACACTCCCACTTACAAATGAACATAGGGCTAGGGACATGTACACCATAGTCAGATAAGCCTAGTTTATCAAACAATCCTGATTGTTAGTTATACAGTTCCCTAAAGCAGACTTGTCAGCACTGGCTGCATACAACAATAATGTCTCTTGCATATGTGTAACACATTGTACTTGACATTGGATGAATCATAGGAAAAATATTTTTATTTCCAAAATACTTGCTAGATACTTATGTACAATTATGTCAACTAATGAAACCCATTGGAGCCAGTCCACTAGGGTTCCACAGAGAGCTGTTCTTTGTCCACTGCTGTTCAGTATCTGTCTGTCTTGTATTTGGGCAGGGATGGCTAAGTGGCAAGGGCATTCTCTGTGAGTGGCAGGTGGCAGACCAGGGAGGGAGCAGGCAGCACAGTGGCAGACAAGACAGGAAGAAGAGCAGCAAGCAGGTTGGTCAAGGGAAGGGAATCAGAGTGGTGTTTAGGGATGGTATGGGTTAATTTGGCCTGCCTGACAAAATAGTTGCTCTATTTTGAACTAGGGAGTGGTGCATGTGCGGATGTTCTCAAAAAAAGTTAGTGAAGGTTAGAAAGTTCTCCAATACCAAGCCTTGCTTCTAGTGTGAAGTGTAGGAAATAACAACTACGGGTTTGCTTTGCTTTATGCTGTACATGCGTTCCTGGAAAACAGTGCATAACTCAAATTTACATAAAGGGACCTCACTTTACAATGTAACAAATAGGGATATGTTCCAAGACCTTGACTGTAATGACCCCCAGACCCATTTCTACCACTTTTACAAGACAATTTTGTATTCGCCAACAGCAGACAGTACATGCAAGCACAGGGCACTATCATAATGGGGATGGCATCTATAAACTGGGGGGCACAGAGTGTGCACAGAACAGAACATGGAGCAGCTGCATCTCTGGGATGCAGGCAGGGTGCAGGAGCTGCAGCTTTCAGGTGTCTGGTGCTGCTGTAGCTCCCCAGAAGCTGGAAGCTGCATATACCACAGCCTGGGAGATGCATTAGGACTGGGCCTCTACAAACTGCATGTGCGCTGCTGCTTTCCCGTGCTCTTCTTTCTGTATGTAAGTGAAGTGTGCTGCCAGTTTTAATACAGAAAAAAGTGTGCCCCAGGTATCAAATGTTTGGGAAACTATTACAGCATCACTTACTTTTTCCATCACAACTGATTTTGGTATCTTAATTTAATTCAAAACCAGAGACATTGCATTTATTTTACTTTTATTTCTTGGGGTGTTCTTTAGCTTTGCTTAGGTTTGATCAAGTTATTGATTTGTGGAGAAAAGTAAGATAGCTTATAACTAAAGGGCGTAGTTTCCATCCTAGTATTTCAGAAGTGCTTTCTGGCAGAACGACTATTCCTGAATTCATTGGCTTAGGTCTTCACTACCGCTTTCAACGATGAGGTGCCTTGTAATTGTGGCATTACAACATGCAGTTAGAAAATGGAATGTCTCATTTTCTGGATAAACAGTTGCTATTCATGTACAACCAGTTTAAACACAGTGAGGGGGATGCAGTTACAGTATTTGCAAGCTTTGAAGATAAGGGCAGAAGGTGCACCTGAATCATTTCAACTGCATAATGGAAAAGAATGTGTAAGGAATCTGTTAATCAGCCTTTCATGCATGGCACTTGGATAGTCTAGGCCAGGAATGCAGAACTCCAGTAGCTTGCTGTCAGATCCCAGGGTCTGGCCACCTCGACGTGCGGTCATTGGAATGAAAACAAGGCATTTGCAAAATGGTTCCTCTAGCTAATGTAGCTAATTTATCTTCAAATCATGTAGACTTACTGAACCGTCACATGGTAGGTTGCCTTTTAAAATGTTACTAGGGAGATTGTGATGGTGCTTAGTAGCTTGTCTAGGGTAACCTTAAACCAACTTTTTGTAACCACTAACTACTTGCAAAGACTACCTATTTGGTTATTTCTTCTGTCTCTACTCCTATGGCTTTGTGTCATGCCTCTCCTCTCCTCTCCCCTTCCCCGTGCTCCTCCCCCTTACCTACCACACACCCTTTGTTAATGCTCCCTCACCATAGGATACCTGAACCATTTCTTTCTTCAGACACAGGGCAGCTGTCCTGACCCTGGCTCCTGACTGAATTTATGAACAAATGCTTGAAAATTAATTCCCTGTACCCAAGACTTTATAGGTGAAGATGCATCAGATATGAAGACTACAGAATAGGGATCTGATAAATAGGCATGATGCAATGCATATCCAACATGCTCAACTGCCCCTCTGCTTATCCAATACTAAATGGGCAACTGCTTTATAGGTGTCTTGGAAGAAAACTGAAGGAACAGTGGGTAACTGTGTTCTATCTTGTACCAACCTCTGTCTGTTAAGCAGGAGACTTTATTCTCTTAAGCTGTACTTGCAGGCTGCAGTTCAGACTAAATGCATGCAGAAAGAGGTTTATAGCAGCTGAGATTGTCAGCAGGCTGATTTTTAACTAATCCAGCTGGTTTCCCTTTCCTGTAACACCTTCAGTCAACTAGGTGCCAGATCATAATTGAAGCCAAACTTTTTTGGCTGCAGTTAGAAAGAGACTTACTTGTTCCCACACAGCATGTCTCAAGCCACCCACTTTCATTTTACTCTTTTGTGATGCTCTCTTGCATTTAGCTATGTTTAGGAGATGTGGATCTGTGTAAAGGAGAAATGAAATAACAGGAAGAGCACATCTCTGACGTCAGAGAGGCAATGAATGGGATGAGGATGAGCTGACAGCCAAGTAGGGCAGAAGCTTGTGTTTTGCAGAAATTTTATCAATGGATTGAAGTCAAATTGCATAATCTACTGGAATTGTGGCATGGGTTACCCATTGCTCAGACTTTGTGTATTGATTGCATCATGCTGTTACTTATGTTTGAAATGTCTGTAAATCAACATTTGTAACAAAGTGGATTTATGTGAACACCTCTTACAGCTGTACCTCCGGCTGAAGTATTACATGTCCTGCTTTTGGAACGTTGGATTTTCAGTCTCTTGAGAAGGGCACTATGTGGAAATTATTCAGTGTGTCAGTTCAGAAAGCAATCGAAGACTAAATGGGCAAGACTACTTCTAAAGAGCCCCAGGAGCTTACTATGTGATACAAGCTAGTCCCAGTGCTTTCAGTAAAGGTAAAAACTAGGACATATAACGTGTATGGTAAATTTGGCAAATTAGAAATCTCATAATCCTTTGTTTCGTGACACTGTTGTAAACCAGTCATGGTGCAGGAGCTTGTAGAGAAATTAAAACAGATGAAATAGGTGAATTTTTTACAAACAAGAGATTAACATTTTGGACACTGTTCAACAATGCTTGCAGTCAGGCTTGAACACTCAGAAATTGCTGCAAGGGATCTCAGGGTTGTTTTTAGAATACATGGCTTGCTTCTGAGCATGTGGTTATTTGTGAAGTTAGTGTGTGTTTTGCTGGGAAGAGATTTGAAGGCCTCTAAAGCAGGGGTGTCCAACCTTTTTGAATGTGGGGCCAGATCATGGACTTTTTATCACCCAGTGGGCCAGCAAGCTACATTCAAAGACCTCACAGGAAGGGTATTGCATCAGGAAGTGATGTCACGTGACCTTTGACACCAGTGAAGTTGCAGGAAGTGACAATGAAATGGGTCTAACCAGTTCAAAACTCTCCCTCTATAGCATCCACCTCTGCCACTGTTCGGGACAGGATACTGAGCTAGATGGACCATTGGGCTGACCAAGCATGGCACTTTTTATGCTCTTATGTTCTTTGGCTGAGCTTCCAAACTATGGCTGAGATTTGCAAAAAGGGGTAGATAGGCATGTTACAAAGTTGTCATGAAAGATTTGGAACCCTCTAAATCCCATTCATTTTAATGGAAGTTGGTTTTTTGACTCAGCTTTGAAAATCTCAGCCCAAGGTGCCAACCAAATAAGTAAAAATATATTTTGCATTTCTATGCAGTGCATCTATGTCGGGCTCTCCAAGCATTTTACAAACATTAAATGAACCTCAGGACATCCCTGCTTTTCAGAAGAAATGTGGTGGTGAGGACATTCTGGGAACATCTCTCACTCTCTGTGTGTGATCTGCTTCTAATGTCCTTGGACCACCCTAGAAGGGCTCTCATTGCCTCATTTCCAGTTCAGAGCAGGTAAAGTGTAAGTGGGTAGGAAGGGCTTATTTTTTGGCAGTAGGTTTGAGTGGCTTGAAGCTAGTGAAGATGTACCCACAATTAGTCGCTGACCAGAGTGGGAACATAGTTGTCCTCACTTATTAACATGACTCCAAGGCCCTACACTGTCTCTGCCTACACGTTGTTCTCATGTCCTCTTGCTTTCCTAAATCTCATGAGAGTAGAGGATTCCCATCATGCCTCCTGGATTGCTGTCACCAGATAGCTGTCCTGGTTCTAAGGTTGTGCTTCTGACTGTTTTGTGGCCTCTTTTAGGGTGCACACTTAGAACTCCGGCTTTTCCTTCCCGCCCATATTGCTGAATTGTGATTATTCCCACGGGGCATGAATTTAGTTCAGTGGCTATGATTCTGCTTTCTCATACAGAGGCAATGACTTTCACAAAGTATGGCATATTTTAGTAGGATAAAAACATTTTGAAGGCCACACAGAAAGCAATAAGCAGCCTTCACTCACGTGAGCTTACCAGGTATTAACCACTTGCTACTTGGGTTCCTGGCAGGGATAGACACAAGTTTATTAGCACGGTGTTTTAGAGTGAGTCTCCTGTGCCATAGCCTACATCAGGTCTCAGATCTAGGGAGCCTGACCCCTCCCCAGCCATAGGCTTGTCACGTTATACCTATCTGCTGGTCGGGGCAGACCCGGCTGGGCTCCTCCCATCCCCAGCAGCACATGGGAAGCCAGCTTCAGCTGCATGCCACTTTTCCTGACCGGTGCTGACCCGGCTGGGTCCGTCCCATCTGGAGCAGCATGCAGCTGAAGCCGGCTTCCTATGAGCTACTGGCGATGGAAGGAGCCTGGCCAGGTCTGTACCGGCTAGCAGAAGCGGCAGCGGAGTCGTGTGCCGCTTGGGACAGGATGAACCTGGCTGGAGCAGCAGGGGCTGAGCTACATGTTCCCTCTGCCTGCGCTGGTGAGTTCCCAGCGGCACATGGCTCCGCCGCCGCTTCTGCTGGCCGGTGCAAACCCGGCCGGGCTCCTCCCGTCCCCAGCAGCATTGTCCCCAGCAGCTTGTGGGAAGCCAGGAGGAGGCGGCCTGGGTCTGCACTGGCCAGCAGAAGTGGCAG
>NW_005842931.1:393447-404672 GCF_000455745.1 Alligator sinensis
TGGTGCCGACCTGGCCGGGCTCCTCCCGTCCCCAGTAGCACATGGGAAGCCAGCTTCAGCTGCGTGCTGCTCCAGATGGGACAGACCCGCCTGGGTCGGCACCAGCCAGCAGAAGCGGCGGCGGAGCCATGCGCCGCTCAGGACTGACCGGCACAGGTAGGGGGAAAGTGCAGCTGAGCCCCTGCTGCTCCGGCTGGGCTCATCCTGTCCCGAGTGACACATGGCTACTCGTCTTCCCCCACACACTGCATCAGCAACATCGAGCTGACGTGGTACGTGTGGGAACCTTGTCCCTTCCCCAGCCCTTCAGCAGCCATTAGGAAGCTGCTGAGGGGCTGGGGGAGGGACCAGGGGTGGGAATGAAAGTAAACCGTGTTTACTTTTGTTTCCTGTTGCAGCACCGCGGGCCACAGAAAACGGCTTGGCGGGCCGCATGTTGGACAAGCCTGCTCTTAAGTGATGTGGGCTTTTGTGGGGCTGGGGCAGAAGTATGTTTAAGCCCTCAGCTGTATGCAGCTGTCACTGGTTCTGGTCAAGGACTGCATGGAAGATTAGGCAGTGTTGCCTTGGGGTGGAGGAAGCAGATGAACTACAGAGCAAACCCCTCCCTCCCTTCTTCCCAAATAATAATAAACTGCTTTCACAGCATTTCTGTGTGTCTGGGACTGAAAAAGAAATCCACTTAGAATTCCAGCATTAGCAGTTTATTGACTAGATCCAGCTCACCTATTTATATGGCTAAATATTTCCATTTTGATCAGAAGGATGTGCCACACAGTGCTCAGCTAGTGGAGTGGTAGGGCCCCTATAAGTACCAAGGCATCCACCTTGTTCGGGAATGGGAAGCTTCTGGTGTATTTATATTTTAAATAAGGATGGTGACATTAGTACAGCAGTGAAAAATCCTAAAATGTGCTTAGTGCTAACTATGCATTTTTTGGTTCCTGTTTCATGTTGGCTTGCGCGTAGCGATAACATTCTAAGTGCTGCATCTAATTCTAAAGAAGGGTAAATCACTAAAACATATTTTGAAACATAAAAAAATGAAATCATCAGAAAGGGTAAAAGAGTCACAATTTCCAGCAAACAGTTCAGGAAGTGAAACAGAAGTTTAGGTCACCAAATCTGGCAGTTCTGTTGACTGCACATCCTTTTCTAAGGAACTTATCTCCTCTTTCAGGATGTGCTTGTAGGCTCTCAAAACTCTTTTTGGAATGCTGAGGAAGCCCAAATTCTGCATGCCCTCAGTACAATTGTTCATGGAAGTATTGCAACATTGTGCTGTTTAACAGGAATAAATAAAGCCAGTGATCAGTGAAGGAAAAAAAAACAGATCCAGGAGTACACTTTTTCTGTAAGAGGTCAAGGGGTCTTGGTTGGTGATTCACTGTATATTGACAGTCTCTTAAAAACATTGGCTTTGTAAGTGGCATAGGAACACTTGTAAAGTATTTGAGGGTTAACTCCAGTAGGAATGCTGGCTTTTTTTGGGTCACATATATGTTAAGGTAAGCTGTTTCCAAACATGCACAACTATTTCAAGGCTCTATGGGGCCTCGAAGGAATGTGAATTCTGTTCCATCTGTTGGGTTCTAAATGGACGTAGGTATCAAAGTATGATTCTTTTTCACTCTGTTCAGATCCCAGCTAAGTCATTAATGCATCTACTTTTGTAACACCCTGCTGCTATAATAAGATAGTATTATAAAAATGTAGTGTGAAGGAGAAAGATCCACCCATCTTTTGTATTAGCAGGTTTTGAGGGACTTGAGCCAAGTGAAATAGAATCACACTTCTTCTATTGAAGAATCAAATATTTGCCTAATTTCTTGCTATGTTACACCCTACCTCTCCATCCTGTCTTTCTTTTTCTTTCACATGATATTCCTGCCCTCTGAATTTTGATTTGCTGAGTTCTTACCCTCTTTCACTTCAAATTGCTCTTAAAGCTCTTCTCCTATACAGAAAAAGGAGGCTAGGTGTGTTAAACTAAAGGAACAGTTTGTGAATGGACAGTTTGAGAGTAGACAAACTGCCAAGTTACGGTAGCCCTTTTTATTAACACACATGAGTGTATGCGTCTTCTGTGCTGGTCAGGGTTGCAAACTGTTTAAATTTACAGAGAGTTTAGAAAGGGGGAGGGGGAGCTAAAAACGCTTGTTCTTAACGTCCTAAAAAACCAAAACAAAACAGAAATTGAGTTGTGAGTTTGACTGAAGATCAATCATTAAAATGAGGCAGAACATGCTGAGTATAAGTATTGATGGACAGACGGAGCAGAAAAGGGCCTGAAGAGGAGTGCAGCTTGACACCCTGCAGGAAGTTCTCTCAGGACTTTGTGGCTTACGGGAACCTCTGTAGCCCCCTCCCCAGACCTAGCCATGGAGTGCTGCTACTTCTGACTAGCAGCTGTTCTCCTTGAAGGCATGCAGGGTGACATGGTCCTGGGCAGTCTGAGGCACCAGGTAGGACAGGGTGGGCGTGGGAGTGGTCAGAATTGGAGCTTCAGGGCTGGAAGTGGGGAGAGGTGGAGGTGGCATGGTGCTGGGTGTGGTCACAGGCATCAGAGTATGGGGGTGAGCAAGGAACTCCTGGGGTGAGACCAGCATAGTGTAAAACCGTTGTTGCAGTAAAATAAGACTCAGACTATTAATGGTTTGGGTTTCGCTTCATGTTTAATGGTTAAAGTTTTCTCTAAAGTTGTGTTTATCCCTTTCCACCCCTGTAATAAACCCTGCTTTTGTTGAACATTGCTTGCAAATAGGGAAGTTTGTTCGCATTAGAGCACCCAGTCAAAATTTGTTTTCCCATGTTTCTGGGTCAGGACTCAAGCCAGATCTAGAAAACTGGTATTAAACCCTTAAATTGGAACTCTGCCCTCGTTGCTGCTATTCAGTGCCTGGCAGAAGGGTTACATTTATTTAAAATATGTTGGTGAAAGTTTTTGGTTATCAGTAAAAAGTTTGCAGATTGTCAGTAAAAAAATTTTTTTTTTCTCTGGTTGACAGCCCTCATCGTGGTAGCAGTGGGACTACAAGAAAATAGTTGGTAAAAGAACAAGGCAAACACGTTAAAGTAACTGAGAAGTATTAAGACCTGGTGTTCATCAGTGAAGAGGGAATGATACCTGCATATGAAAATATAGCAGGTCAGGTCTCAGACACATTGGCTGGGAAAAAATACTGGGGTTATGATAAAGAGGTATACATTCTTCAGAAGCATGAGCTCTTGCTTAACTACTTGCAGAGTTTGACTATTCACCATGCAGAATATTGTGCTTTAATCAGTTTTCTCACTGTTAATATTGTTTTGTCTGCAATGCATATATATTCTTAAGATGTTTTCCGCACAGTTTATTGTGGTAGGATGTGGGGGCACCAGATGCAAGGAGGAAAATACCTATTTCCAAGAAAAAAAGTATGAATATTTCAGGAAAGTAGTGACATTTAATCTGTATGTGAGAGTGTATTTATGACACCAATGTTTGAACTTGGAGACAGAAGAAATCCCCTGTATTCTACCATGAAATCCATTGGTTTCCCAAGGAGAGAGTTGATTTCATGCGTTTAGGATGTCTCTAGCAAATCAAGAATTTCACAGAATGAGAAGCTTCTTAAGCTAATTGTGCAGAAAATTCCCAGTCTGGTGGATTATCAGTATTCAGTATAACTCTGCATTTTATCTTCACTGCATCTTGGCAGCTTGACTTTATTTAGTTAATAGCCTCTGGCAGCTGAGGGAAACCCCATTAATATTCTTGCCAGTGCTCTGAATCTTACAGCCATGTTTCCAGTTGCAAAGGAGCAAATAGGACTTAGTCATCCTTCTCCGTGCACAGTTCCCTAGTATGGACTATCTAAATTCCCCTTGGGCGTTTGAAATTGTCGTCTTAGTTTTCCCAAGTCATGCCATGTTTCAGTTACAAGATCTAGCATTTCCATCTATGGACAGATCTATAACCTTTCACGGGTTAATAAACCTCACTGAGCTGACTTCATGTTCTGTTTGCCTTTTGGAGCATGATGATCTTAATGGTTATATTTAGATTTCATCATAAAAGATAATCACCTGAGTTGGAATAGATGCACTTTATAGACCTAGGTAAATGCAGAAAAGCCTTTTCTCTAGACTTTGACTTAGTGCAATTGTACCTGGTTTGAGTTTTGGACAATGTCACAATCGTAGACTTGTGAAAATGTCATGACAGTCTCAACTTCAGCATGCCAAACACTAACAAACATAATGTAGCAACATCAGGCTGTTTTTCTTAATTGAGCTGATGTGGTTTTCTTTTCAATCTTAAGTTTAGTGCACTCATTAAGCTTCCTATATCACTTAACTTGGCTCCGTTGTATATCTAGTCCTTAAAGGCAGACATCTTTACTAGCAGTAATTCAGTAAGGTACAGGTTTATTCACAGATACGGGAACATAAATGCGCAACTCATAAAAGCTAATATGAGTAATAGTGACTCAACTCTGTTTCTTTTTCTTGGCTTTAAATTTTTAACCGTGTAATTTAATTTGCATTTAACGTCCTTGGTTTGACTATGTGAATAGTGGAGGAGGCAGGAAAAGACTTGCATTTAGGTCAGTTTGTCTTGTAAATTAAAACTTTCATGTTTTGGGATTGTATCTTCATGTGCTTTGGTGTCAATCCTGCTTGGAGTCCATGGCTGCTTCTATAAAACAATTAAGTAGTAAGCTCCAACATTTACAGCTGCTGTTTCAGGCCTGGAGTCAAGCTTTGTCTGATTCACAAAGCAGCATCATGTCAGTTTTAATTGTGATGCTTCATTTTGGAAATGAGAAAGAAGGCAGCCTCTAACTAGAATAATTTCTAGGGTTTTTTTGGGTGTGTTTTTGCATTTAAACACAAACAGTTAAGTAAGCTTTGAAACTTGCTTGGATTTAGCATAGCCAATAACATGCTATGTGAAAGCCTTTTTTTGGCAGTGGCAAATCTGGAAAAGATCCCTTGAATGGAAAGTATTTTTCCAACATTTTTTTTTCTTTCATTTTGCTGTCCTGAAGACTTCTCAGCATCAAGAACTTCCTTTTGCATCCCTCATGCTTCCTACTTAGTCTTGCAGCCAAATAGTTATAAGCTTATTTTTTACTTTGATGTCCTGCCATAGACAGTATTACAGTCAAGCATTTATTTGACATCAAACCTCAATATACCAAAAAAAGAAGTTGGGTTGTAAAGAGCGAGCCTTAAATTAAAAATATGCCCTCCCTCTCAAACCCCACAATCACACCCTCCCCCACACACAATCACACACCCCACAAACATTGCACCCACCCACACCTGCTTGCTTCTGGCGGGGGGAGCCCAGCTCACTGCTGCATGCACACACCCCACAGCCCCCCACAAACCCCATACCCACCCACACAGCCACACATCCCCACAACCCCCCCGTACCTACCCACCTGCATCCACATATACCACCATACTCTCCCCCTCACCCCACATACACCCAAAGCCCTGCACAAACCCATACCCTCCATACCCCGCCACAATATACAAGAGTAAGACTTCATTTTGAGCTATTATGCAATCACCTCTATATACACAATGAAAACGCACATATATCAGGACAAATATTTTTAAACAATAAAATTAAAATATGTTATTGTGACTGTTTGATTTTTAGTATATAATTTGGTTGGGGGTTTTTTTGGTTCCAAAATGACAAAAACCCCCTTCCTAAAAGGAATACTTCCAGGGGTGAGGGGGAGGAACTTTTGGTCCCAAGATGGTGACCAGGGGGTGGGGCCCTTGTCAAATGGTGGGGCCACCCATGCGGCCCTCAATAGCTCACTAAAACTTGTTAAGTGGTCCTCCAGCTGAAATAATTGCCTACCCCTGCCCTTGCACAAGAGAGAGACTATTAGTTATCCTTTGGAGTAGAAAGTTTATTGTGAACAATGGAGTTAGCTTGGAATACATGCAGACTAATGAGTAGGGGTGCACCGGTAGAGATTTTGGGGGCCGATACCAATAGTCGATTTTTAAGGAGGCATATTGGCCGATACCAATCCGATTTCCCATACGCAGCCCTGAAGTTCCAAGAGCTGTGTACAGCTGGTAAGCCTGTTGTGATGGAAAGGGAGTGGGGAGGGAAGGAGTGTGAGGGGGCAGATCAAGGCCTCTGCAGTAAGGGAGGAGTGGGGCTGGAGCTTGGGGCAGGCGCTGCCCAACCAGGGTGGGGTGGGGTGCTGGGTGGAGCCGTGGCTCATCAGGGGGGTACAGAGAGGTGGGGGCATCTTCTGCCACTCTGTGCACTGTGGGAAGGCATGGGGAGGAGGTGGGCCCCCGGATCTGTGTGGGGTAAGCTGCAGCTGCAGCCTGGGGCCGGGGCTGCACTGAGTTCTTCCCGGCAGGGACTGGGCTGGGCTGTGCTTAGGGCAGGTGGCAGTGGTGCTGGGAGGGAGCTCCAGGCGGTGAGGGAAGGGGGCTGCAGCTACCCCAGAATTTGCCGTAGCCCCTCCAAAGGCTCCCCTCCCAGAGCCACTGCCTCCTGCCCCAAGTGCATCCTCAGCACCACCATGTGCTGGGAAGCATCTGGTGCCACCTCAGCCCCAGCCCTCAGCTGCAGTCTGCCCATGCCCTGTGCAGATCTGGGGGCACACTCCCCCCTCCCAGGGTGTGCGCAGTGGTGGGAACTATCCCTTCCTCCCCATGCCCCCCCCCACCGAGATGAGCCATGGCTCTGTCCCCTGTCCCAGCTGGGCAGTAGCTGCCCCAGCCCCTCTCCCTCCTTCACTGTGTGGGGCCTTGGTCAGTGTTGTCATCTGTCTCTCCCTGCGCACGCACACGCACGCGCACACACGCACGCACGCGCACACACGCACGCACGCGCACACACGCACGCGCACGCACGCACGCACGCACGCACACGCACGCGCACACACGCACGCGCACACACGCACACGCACACGCACACACACACACACACACACACACACAAAACCAGGTGGATGCAGCTCTCCGAGCTGCCAGGCTGTGCTCCTCACCACCTACATCAGGGTAGGGCAATTATTTATTTTGGGCAGAGGGCTACTTACTGAGTTTTGGCAAGCCATCAAGAGCCACATGACAGGCAGCCAGGGGCAGATGATATTAATTTTCTAAATTTTTTAGGGGCCCCACAGGCTAGATAGAATGACCTGGCAGGCTGCATTCTGCCCACCCCTGACCTACGTGCTGTGCTGTGGCTGCATGCATGCACAGGCATTTATCAGCCAAATTATTGGCCACATCAGACTGATTTCTGATAGTCATTTTTCTTTATATCAGTGCCAATCCAATATTGGACTGATGTATCTGTGCACTTCTACTAATGAGACTTTCAGACGTGTCTTTATATACTGAGTGTCAAATGCTCTCATTTATTTAATTAGTAACATTTTTGGAATTGACATGGCAAATTGATTTTTTTTTTTTTGTTTTTAAATCAGTGGCCTAGAAAATAAATTTGACTTATAAGTAAAAGCATTTAATATGGGAGATAAGTATTACAAATGTAGCAGTGATGTTGCAGAGCTTGTACAGAACGGTCTGCGTTGGGGCTGTCTGCGTTGTACGCTGTCATCAGGTTGCACTTTTAAAATATATTTGGTAGATCTCAGTGTTTCAATTTTTTTTAACCTCCAGAGACCTAGCTTCTGGCTGTTTTTAGTGCCTTCCCCTCCACACTCTTCTGCAAGTCTAGGTAGCACAAGAGACTTCAAGGTCTCTTATGGCATTTAATTTTTCTTGTATACAACATGCACTTTCAGGACAGACTGTAGGTGGAAAGGAACCATGTGGGAGGATCTGCCACTGGTTAGTCTTGAAACAGTAGACTTCCCTGTAGTCTCAGTGCTGTACTGTACAACTATTTATCTTTCCTTTAAGTGAGTTTTTCAGCCTGATGAGGCATGCTACCCAGGTCCCGTTAGTCTGTAATGGTGACATCTACAGTAATGCCAACTCTCATGAAACAATCATGAGACTCCTAATTTCCAAATCAAATTAACTCTAACTCATGATCTCAGGATTTTTCCTTCTGGTGCATGTAGAGAGCACCCAGCTGGTTAGTCTGTGGAGGAGAAGAGGAGAGGGAAGGGGCAGGTGGGGGGCAGATTGAGGGCCCCCACGGTGAAGGAGGGAGTGGGGCAGAGCCTGGGGTGAATGGGGCCCCAGGTTCAGGGCTGGAGTGGGTTGTGCCCCTGGGGGAGGCATGGGGGCATGTGCCTCCCTGGATTGGTGTGCATGGCAGAGGCAGGGTGCTCGTGCTGTGGGCTGGTTCTCTGCGCCCTGCTGCCTTTGCCCTGGGAGCAACACAATGCCATATGTGCTTCCTGCTGCCCACTGGGCAGGCAGGGGGATGCGCCATGCAACCAGCACGCGGCTCCCAGGGGCAGAGGCAGGGGCTGCGGTGAATGGGGCCCTAGGGCTCTGTGCCTTGCGTGCAGCTTGTCCAGAGGCGGGGGGGGCACACAGGGGCATGGCTACTTACTGCAATGTGCACCCCCAGGGGAGGCATGTGCCCCCCAGATTTATGCATGGTGCAGAGGCAGGCTGGGGCTCTCTGCACCCTGCTCAGTACTGCCTTTGCCCCTGAAGCTGTGCAACGCCACTGTCTCTTGCTGCTCATTTCAAATCTACATTCCAAATCTCTTGGTTTTTAACAGATTCTCATGATTTTTGATATGGTGAGCTTGGCAATACTGCATCTAGTTCATGGAAAGTTAATATCTTAATTCTTTAGTGAACCAGATCAAGCAATATTAGACCCACTCTTCCGTGAAGATAAAAAGCTGCTGTCTTCAAATTGTGTGCCAATATAAGTAATTGGTCTGTAGGTCCTTTCATTAATAGTCTGCGCAAAGTTAAAAAAAAAAATTTAAGAAACATTATTGGTTTCCATTTTCCTTGACTGAATAGCTGAAAGATACAACTTGTTGGTTTCAAAGTGTATCATCAACGTGACCTTACATAGCTTATTTCTACCTACTCCCTGTACAGGAAGCTCCTGAGATAGAAGACCTGCAAGAGTCTCCTCTCCTCCTTAGCTTTATACATCTGCTTAGCAGAGAAGGCTCCGATTATCACTTCCTCCCCTCCCTTGTCTTTTTGTAACAAAACATCTGCTTGACACCAAATATGAACTGCTTTGGGATTCAGAGTGCTTAGAGCTGTAGGTTTATGTTTTGAAAACATTTGTAAGTCATTGTTAGTTGGGCTTCGATTATATACAGGTGGCTAGAGGCCACCTTTGGGGGGAGGGAATATCTTCTCAACTTATAATAATAGAAAATTAGGGTTGGATGAGACCTCAGGAAGTCATCTAGTCCAACGCCCTGCTCAAGGCAGGGCCACCCTCAAAGCCAGCCAAGTCTTTGGCTAGCCAGGTTTTGAAAACCCCCAAAGATGGAGATTCCACAACCTCTCTGGGTAACCTGTTTCAGTGCTTTACTACCCTCCTAGTTGGGAAGCTTTTCCTAATATCTAACCTAAACTTCCCTTGCTGCAACTTGAGACCATTGCTCTTTGTTCTGTCATCTGCCACCATTGAGAACAGTCTAGATCCATCCTCTTTGTAACCCCCATTTTGGTCCAATCCTTCAATTCGTTGAGAACTGTCTGAGTCCTAGCCCTACCTTCCAGCATATTTACTACTACCCCTGGTTTGGTGTCATCTGCAAACTTGCTGAGGGTACGCTCAGTCCCATCTTCCAGATTATTGATGAACAGGGATTCTGGTTTTCCCTGATAAAAAATAATTGCAAATTCTCTGATAAAACCCTCAAAATCTGAGATTAAAATTAAAGCCCCCCCACCCCCGCCAACTAGATGACCTCCCCTCCGGCCCTGCTGGTGCCCTTCACTGCCACCACAACAGCCCCCCCAGCCCCACACACACAGGCACGCATCCCAGCAAGTAAGTGTGTGTCGGGGGAGGAAAGGGCGAGGCAGTGGAAAGAGAAGGGGCTGGGGGGAGCCAGATCAAGAATGGGGAACGGGGAGTGCGTCTCTGTGCCCACTCCCAGGAGCAGGGCGGGCGGGGCCAAGGGCAGTGGTGACCCTCTGTGGGCTGCACGCACACCGCCCGGCCAGACAGGAGGGCAGGGGGTTCACATACAGTAGCTGCTGCTGCTGCCCTGCCCTGCCCTGCTTTGCCATGGCTGGTCGCACGTGTGGTTCTGTGGGCAAGCAGTGTCGCAGCAGCGGTGCAAGGTGGTGGGAGCTGCCGCATGTGAGCGCCCCCCTCCCCATTGGTGACCCTCTGCAGGCTGCACATGCACCAGCCAGCTGGATCGGGGCGGGGGGGAGGGGGGGCCACATGTGGTGTCCACCACCACCCCATGCCACCACCACTGTCACTCCCTGTGCTGCTTTGCCACAGCCGGTTGCATATGTGGTTCTGTGGGCAAGCGGTGGGGAAGCAGCAGCATGGGGTGGTGGCACAACCCCCATCCCCTGGTCCGGCTGCGTAGCACGTGTGCAGCCCACAGAGGGCCACCAATGAGTGGGGGAGGGAGCGCTCACACATGGCAGCTCCCACCACCCTGTGCCACTGCTGCCATGCCACTTGCTTTCAGAGCTGCATGTGCAACCAGCTGTGGCAAAGCAGCACGGGGCATGGCAGTGGCAGCTGCTGGATTTGTCTGACCAGGTGATGTGCGGGTGGCCAGCAGAGGGGCATCGCTGCCCTCCTGAGAGCGGGCACAGAGATGCACACCCCTGTCCCTTCCCCCTCCACACACACTAACCTCCCGGGGGTGTGTGTCTGCGTCTCCATGTGTGCCTATGTGTGTGGGGCTGTTGTGGGGGGGGGGTGAGGGGCACCTGTGGGGCTGTAGGGGGCCTTTAATTTTAATCACGGGTTTTGGGGTTTTTATCAGAGAATTTGCAATTCTTTTATCAGGGAAAACCAGGATCCTTGGTCATAATACTAGGGAAGAGTATAAATGTATTTCATGGGCATGCATGGAGAAAATTAGGAAGGCCAAGGTAGGATTCGAGATGTAGCTGGAAAGGGACATAGACAATAAAAAAGGATTCTATAAGAGTAAGAGGAAGACCAAAGAAACTATAGGTCCCTTACGAAATGTGGAGAACCAGTGTACTTATGGATGCTGCTGCAGACAAAGCTGAAGTATTTAATGCCTTTTTTGCTTAAGTTTTCACAAACGGAGGCAGCTACCAGATGATGAACATAGTTGGCAACAAAG